>NW_024037446.1:0-32000 GCF_015832195.1 Motacilla alba alba
GCTGCTGGCCCCAAAGGGCCGAGGGCGTACCTGGTACTGACCAAGGCTTCTGCCAGGGGAAACAAAACTCAGAACACCACTTTCCTGGTCTCAGTTTGCAGAGCTCCATGGGCACCCTCAAAGCAGCCGAGTTGGCACAGGTGGCAGCTTATCCCTGGGCAGCATCTTGATATTCGTGGAAATCCAGCAGGCAGCCTGCCCCTGAGGAACAAGGACCCTCCTGGTACTGACAAAGGCTTCTGCCCTGGAAAACAAAACCCAGCACCCCACGTTTCTGGTCTCAGTTTGCAGAGCACCATGGGCACTCTCAAAGCAGCGCGAGTTGGCACAGGTGGCAACTGCTCCGTGGGCAGCATCTTGATATTCGTGGAAATTCAGCAGGCTGACGGCCCGGAAAGACCGTGGGCCTACCTAGTACTGACAAATACTTCTGCCTGGGAAAACAAAACTCAGCACCCGACGGTCCTGGTCACAGTTTGCAGAGCTCCGTGGGCACTCTCAAAGCAGCGCGAGTTGGCAAAGGTGGCAGCTTGTCCCTGGGCGGAAACTTGATTTTCGTGGAAATCCTGGCGCCAGCCTCCCCCAAAGGGCCGAGGGCCTACCTGGTACTGACAAATGCTTCTGCCCGGGAAAACAAAACCCACAAACCCACGTTCCTGGTCTCAGTTTGAAGAGCTCCGTGGGCACACTCAAAGCAGCCCGAGTTGGCACAGGTGGCAGCTTGTCCCTGGGCGGCATCTTGATATTCGTGGAAATCCAGCCGGCAGCCTGCCCCTGAGGAACAAGGGCCCAACTGGTACTGAAAAAGGCTTCTGCCCTGGAAAACAAAACCCAGCACCCCACGTTTCTGGTCTCAGTTTGCAGAGCACCATGGGCACTCTCAAAGCAGCGCAAGTTGGCACAGGTGGCAGCTTGTCCCTGGGCAGCATCTTGATATTCATGGAAATCCAGCAGGCTGCCTGCCCTTAAGGACCAAGGGCCTACCTGGTACTGAGAGAGGCTTCTGCCCGGGAAAACAAAACCCACAACCCTACGTTCCTGGTCTCAGTTTGCAGAGCTCCGTGGGCACCCTCAAAGCAGCGTGAGTTGGCACACGTGGCAGCTTGTCCCTGGGCAGCATCTTGATATTCGTGGAAATCCAGCAGGCAGCCGGCACTGAAGTTCCGAGAGCCTGCCTGGTACTGCAAATGCTTCTGCCCGGGGAAACAAAACTCACCAAGGCAAGTTCCTGGTCTCTGTTTGCAGAGCTCCATGGGCACTCTCAAAGCAGCCCGAGTTGGCACAGGTGGCAGCTTGTCCCTCGGTGGCATCTTGATATTCGGGGAAATCCAGCAGGCTGCCGGCACCTAAGGGCCGAGGGCCTACCTGGTACTGAGAGAGGCTTCTGCCCGGGAAAACAAAACCCACCACCCCACGTTCCACATCTCAGTTTGCAGAGCACCATGGGCACCCTCAAAGCAGCGCGAGTTGGCACAAGTGGCAGCTTGTCCCTGGGCAGCATCTTGATATTCGTGGAAATTCAGCCGGCAGCCTGCCCCTGAGGAACAAGGGCCCTCCTGGTCCTTCAAATGTTTCTGCCCGGGAAAACAAAACACAGAAACCCACGTTCCTGGTCTCAGTTTGAAGAACTCCGTGGGCACTCTCAAAGCAGCGCGAGTTGGCACAGGTGGCAGAATATCCCTGGGCGGCATCTTGATATTCGGGGAAATCTTGCTGCAAGCCTGCCCCTAAGGAACAAGGGCCTACCTGGCACTGAGAGAGGCTTCTGCCCTGGAAAACAAAATCCACAACCCTATGTTCCTGGTCTCAGTGTGCAGAGCTCCGTGGGCACTCTCAAAGCAGCGTGAGTTGGCACAAGTGGCAGCTTGTCCCTGGGCAGCATCTTGATATTCGTGGAAATTCACCCGGCAGCCTGCCCTTAAGGACCAAGGGCCTGCGTACACTGCAAATGATTCTGCCCGGAGAAACAAAACTCAGAACCCCAGGTTCATGGTCTCAATTTGCAGAGTTCCATGGGCACTCTCAAAGCAGCCCGAGTTGTCACAGGTGGCAACTTGACCCTGGGCAGCATCTTGATATTCGTGGAAATCCAGCCGGCAGCCTGCCCTTAAGGACCAAGGTCCTACCTGGTACTGACAAAGGCTTTTGCCCGGGAAAACAAAACCCACCACCCCACGTTCCACATCTCAGTTTGCAGAGCTCCATGGGCACTCTCAAAGCAGCCCGAGATGGCACAGGTGTCAGCTTGTCCCTGGGCGGCATTTTGATATTCGTGGAAATCCAGCCGGCAGCCTGTCCCTGAGGATCAAGGGCCCAACTGGCACTGACAAAGGCTACTGCCCTGGAAAACAAAACCCAGCACCCCATGTTTCTGCTCTCAGTTTGCAGAGCTCCATGGGCACTCTCAAAGCAGCCCGAGTTGGCACAGGTGGCAGCTTGTCCCTGGGCAGCATCTTGATATTCGTGGAAATCTTGCTGCCAGCCTGCCCCTAAGGAACAAGGGCCTACCTGGTACTGAGAGAGGCTTCTGCCCGGGAAAACAAAACCCACAACCCTACGTTCCTGGTCTCAGTTTGCAGAGCTCCGTGGGCACTCTCAAAGCAGCGCGAGTTGGCACAAGTGGAAGCTTGTCCCTGGGCAGCATCTTGATATTCGTGGAAATTCAGCCGGCATCCTGCTCCTGAGGAACAAGGGCCTTCCTGGCACTGACAAAGGCTTCTGCCGGGGAAACAAAACTCACCAAGGCAAGTTCCTGGTCTCATTTTGCAGAGCTCCATGGGCACTCTCAAAGCAGCCTGAGTTGTCACAGGTGGCAGCTTGTCCCTGGGTGGCATTTTGATATGCATGGAAATCCAGCAGGCAGACTGCCTCTAAGGGCTGAGGGCCTACTTGGTACTGACAAAGGCTTCTGCCCGGGAAAACAAAACCAATAACCCCACATACTTTCCCTCAGTTTGAAGAGCTCTGTGGGCACTCTCAAAGCAGCCCGAGTTGGCACAGGTGGCAGCTTGTCCCTGGGCGGCATCTTGATATTCGTGGAAATCCTGCAGCCAGCTGGCCCCCAAGGGCCAAGGGCCTACGTGCTACTGACAAAGGCTTCTGCCCGGGAAAACAAAACCCCTAACCCCAGGTACTTTCTCTCAGTTTGAAGACCTCCGTGAGCACTCTCAAAGCAGCCCGAGTTGTCACAGGTGGCAGCTTGTCCCTGAGTGGCATCTTGATATTCGTGGAAATCTTGCTGCCAGCCTGCCCCTAAGGAACAAGGGCCTACCTGGTACTGAGAGAGGCTTCTGCCCGGGAAAACAAAACCCATATCCCCACGTTCCACATCTCAGTTTGCAGAGCTCCATGGGCACTCTCAAAGCAGCCCGGGTTGGCACAAGTGGTAGCTTGTCCCTGGGCAGCATCTTGATATTTGTGGAAATTCAGCCGGCATCCTGCCCCTAAGGAACAAGGGCCCTCCTGGTACTGACAAAGGCTTCTGCCCTGGAAAACAAAACTCAGCACCCCACGGTCCTGGTCTCAGTTTGCAGAGCTCCGTGGGCACTCTCAAAGCAGCCCGAGTTGGCACAGGTGGCAGCTTGTCCCTGGGCGGAAACTTGATTTTCGTGGAAATCCTGGTGCCAGCCACCCCCAAAGGGCCGAGGGCCTACCTGGTACTGCAAATGTTTCTGCCTGGGAAAACAAAACCCACAAACCCACGTTCCACATCTCAGTTTGAAGAATTTCGTGGGCACTCTCAAAGCAGCCCGAGTTGGCGCAGGTGGCAGAATATCCCTGGGCAGCATCTTGATATTCGTGGAAATCTTGCTGCCAGCCTGCCCCTAAGGAACAAGGGCCTACTTGGTACTGACAAAGGCTTCTGCCCTGGAAAACAAAACCCAGCACCCCACATTTCTGGTCTCAGTTTGCAGAGCAACATTGGCACTCTCAAAGCAGCGCGAGTTGGCACAGGTGGCAGCTTGTCCCTGGGCAGCATCTTGATATTCGTGGAAATCCAGCAGGCTGCCTGCCCTTAAGGACCGAGGGAATATCTGGCACTGAAAATGCTTCTGCCCGGAGATACATAACTAAGCACCCCAGGTTCATGGTCTCAGTTTGCAGAGATCCATGGGCAATCTCAAAGCAGCCCGAGTTGGCACAGGTGGCAGCTTGTCCCTGGGTGGCATCTTGATATTTGTGGAAATCTTGCTGCCAGCCTGCCCCTAGGGAACAAGGGCCTACCTGGTACTGACAAAGGCTTCTGCCTGGGGAAACAAAACCCACAACCCTACGTTCCAGGTCTCAGTTTGCAGAGCTCCGTGGGCACTCTCAAGGCAGCGCAAGTTGGCACAACTGGCAGCTTGTCCCTGGGTAGCATCTTGATATTCGTGGAAATTCACCCGGCAGCCTGCCCCTGAGGAACAAGGGCCTACTTGGTACTGACAAAGGCTTCTGCTCTGGAAAACAAAACCCAGCACCCCACATTTCTGGTCTCAGTTTGCAGAGCACCATTGGCACTCTCAAAGCAGCCCGAGTAGGCACAGGTGGCAACTTGACCATGGGCAGCATCTTGATATTCGTGGAAATCCAGCCGGCAGCCTGCCCTTAAGGACCAAGGTCCTACCTGGTACTGACAAAGGCTTTTGCCCGGAAAAACAAAACCCACCACCCCACATACTTTCTCTCAGTTTGAAGAGCTCCGTGAGCACTCTCAAAGCAGCCCGAGTTGTCACAGGTGGCAGCTTGTCCCTGAGTGGCATCTTGATATTCGTGGAAATCTTGCTGCCAGCCTGCCCCTAAGGAACAAGGGCCTACCTGGTACTGAGAGAGGCTTCTGCCCGGGAAAACAAAACCCACAACCCTACGTACCTGGTCTCAGTTTGCAGAGCTCCGTGGGCACTCTCAAAGCAGTGCGAGTTTGCACAAGTGGTAGCTTGTCCCTGGGCAGCATCTTGATATTTGTGGAAATTCAGCCGGCATCCTGCCCCTGAGGAACAAGGGCCTACCTGGTACTGAGAGAGGCTTCTGCCCGGGAAAACAAAACCCAGCACCCCACGTTTCTGGTCTCAGTTTGCAGAGCACCATGGGCACTCTCAAAGCAGCCCGAGTTGGCACAGGTGGCAGCTAGTCCCTGGGCGGCATCTTGATATTCGTGGAAATCCTGCAGGCAGCTGGCCCCCAAGGGCCAAGGGCCTACCTGGTACTGACAAAGGCTTCTGCCCTGGCAAACAAAACCCAGCACCCCACGTTTCTGGTCTCAGTTTGCAGAGCACCATGGGCACTCTCAAAGCAGCGCGAGTTGGCACAGGTGGCAGCTTGTCCCTAAGCAGCATCTGGATATTCGTGGAAATTCAGAAGGCTGCCTGCCCTTAAGGACCAAGGGCCTACCTGCATTGCAAATGCTTCTGCCCGGGGAAACAAAACTCACCAACGCACGTTCCTGTTCTCACTTTGTAGAGCTCCATGGGCACTCTCAAAGCAGCGCTAGTTGGCACAGGTGGCAGCTTGTCCCTGGGCAGCATCTTGATATTCGTGGAAATCCAGCAGGCAGCCGGCCCCCAAGGGCCAAGGGGCGACCTGGTAATGACAAAGGCTTATGCCCTGGAAAACAAAACTCAGCACCCCACGGTCCTGGTCACAGTTTGCAGAGCTCCGTGGGCACTCTCAAAGCAGCGCGAGTTGGCACAGGTGGCAGCTTGTCCCTGGGCGGAAACTTGATTTTCGTGGAAATCCTGGTGCCAGCCTCCCCCAAAGGGCCGAGGGCCTACCTGGTACTGCAAATGTTTCTGCCTGGGAAAACAAAACCCACAAACCCACGTTCCACATCTCAGTTTGAAGAATTTCGTGGGCACCCTCAAAGCAGCCCGAGTTGGCGCTGGTGGCAGCTTGTCCCTGGGCAGCATCTTGATATTCGTGGAAATCTTGCTGCCAGGCTGTCCCTAAGGAACAAGGGCCTACTTGGTACTGAGAGAGGCTTCTGCCCTGGAAAACAAAACCCAGCACCCCACATTTCTGGTCTCAGTTTGCAGAGCACCATTGGCACTCTCAAAGCAGCGCGAGTTGGCACAGGTGGCAGCTTGTCCCTGGGCAGCATCTTGATATTCGTGGAAATCCAGCAGGCTGCCTGCCCTTAAGGACCGAGGGAATATCTGGCACTGAAAATGCTTCTGCCCGGAGATACATAACTAAGCACCCCAGGTTCATGGTCTCAGTTTGCAGAGATCCATGGGCAATCTCAAAGCAGCCCGAGTTGGCACAGGTGGCAGCTTGTCCCTGGGCGGCATCTTGATATTTGTGGAAATCTTGCTGCCAGCCTGCCCCTAGGGAACAAGGGCCTACCTGGTACTGACAAAGGCTTCTGCCTGGGGAAACAAAATCCACAACCCTACGTTCCTGGTCTCAGTTTGCAGAGCTCCGTGGGCACTCTCAAGGCAGCGCAAGTTGGCACAAGTGGCAGCTTGTCCCTGGGCAGCATCTTGATATTCGTGGAAATTCACCCGGCAGCCTGCCCCTGAGGAACACGGGCCTACTTGGTACTGACAAAGGCTTCTGCTCTGGAAAACAAAACCCAGCACCCCACATTTCTGGTCTCAGTTTGCAGAGCACCATTGGCACTCTCAAAGCAGCCCGAGTTGGCACAGGTGGGAACTTGACCATGGGCAGCATCTTGATATTCGTGGAAATCCAGCCGGCAGCCTGCCCTTAAGGACCAAGGTCCTACCTGGTACTGACAAAGGCTTTTGCCCGGGAAAACAAAACCCACCACCCCACATACTTTCTCTCAGTTTGAAGAGCTCCGTGAGCACTCTCAAAGCAGCCCGAGTTGTCACAGGTGGCAGCTTGTCCCTGAGTGGCATCATGATATTCGTGGAAATCTTGCTGCCAGCCTGCCCCTAAGGAACAAGGGCCTACCTGGTACTGAGAGAGGCTTCTGCCCGGGAAAACAAAACCCACAACCCTACGTTCCTGGTCTCAGTTTGCAGAGCTCCGTGGGCACTCTCAAAGCAGCCCGAGTTGGCACAGGTGGCAGCTAGTCCCTGGGCGGCATCTTGATATTCGTGGAAATCCAGGAGGCAGCTGGCCCCCAAGGGCCAAGGGCCTACCTGGTACTGACAAAGGCTTCTGCCCTGGCAAACAAAACCCAGCACCCCACGTTTTTGGTCTCAGTTTGCAGAGCACCATGGGCACTCTCAAAGCAGCCCGAGTTGGCACAGGTGGCAGCTTGTCCCTAAGCAGCATCTGGATATTCGTGGAAATTCAGAAGGCTGCCTGCCCTTAAGGACCAAGGGCCTACCTGCATTGCAAATGCTTCTGCCCGGAGAAACAAAACTCAGAACCCCAGGTTCATGGTCTCAGTTTGCAGAGCACCATGGGCACTCCCAAAGCAGCCCGAGTTGTCACAGGTGGCAGCTTGACCCTGGGCAGCATCTTGATATTCGTGGAAATCTTGCTGCCAGCCTGCCCCTTAGGAACAAGGGCCTACCTGGTACTGAGAGAGGCTTCTGCCCGGGAAAACAAAACCCATAACCCCACGTTCCGCATCTCAGTTTGCAGAGCTCCATGGGCACTCTCAAAGCAGCCCGGGTTGGCACAAGTGGTAGCTTGTCCCTGGGCAGCATCTTGATATTTGTGGAAATTCAGCCGGCATCCTGCCCCTAAGGAACAAGGGCCCTCCTGGTACTGACAAAGGCTTCTGCCCTGGAAAACAAAACGCACAAACCCACGTTCCACATCTCAGTTTGCAGAGCACCATGGGCACTCTCAAAGCAGCCCGAGTTGGCACAGGTGGCAGCTTGTCCCTGGGCAGCATCTTGATATTCGTGGAAATCCAGCAGGCAGCCGGCCCCCAAGGGCCAAGGGACGACCTGGTAATGACGAAGGCTTCTGCCCTAGAAAACAAAACTCAGCACCCCACGGTCCTGGTCACAGTTTGCAGAGCTCCGTGGGCACTCTCAAAGCAACGCGAGTTGGCACTGGTGGCAGCTTGTCCCTGGGCGGAAACTTGATATTCGTGGAAATCCTGGTGCCAGCCTCCCCCAAAGGGCCGAGGGCCTACCTGGTACTGCAAATGTTTCTGCCCGGGAAAACAAAACTCACAAACTCACGTTCCACATCTCAGTTTGAAGAATTTCGTGGGCACTCTCAAAGCAGCCTGAGTTGGCACAAGTGGCAGCTTGTCCCTGGGCAGCATCTTGATATTCGTGGAAATCTTGCTGCCAGGCTGTCCCTAAGGAACAAGGGCCTACTTGGTACTGACAAAGGCTTCTGCCCGGGAAAACAAAACCCAGCACCCCACATTTCTGGTCTCAGTTTGCAGAGCACCATTGGCACTCTCAAAGCAGCGCGAGTTGGCACAGGTGGCAGCTAGTCCCTGGGCGGCATCTTGATATTCGTGGAAATCCTGCAGGCAGCTGGCCTCCAAGGGCCAAGGGCCTACCTGGTACTGACAAAGGCTTCTGCCCGGAGATACATAACTAAGGACCCCATGTTCATGGTCTCAGTTTGCAGAGCTCCATGGGAACTCTCAAAGCAGCCCGAGTTAGCACAGATGGCAGCTTGTCCCTGGGCAGCATCTTGATATTCGTGGAAATCTTGCTGCCAGACTGCCCCTAGGGAACAAGGGCCTACCTGGTACTGACAAAGGCTTCTGACCGGGAAAACAAAACTCACCACCCCACGTTCCTGGTCTCAGTTTGCAGAGCGCCATGGGCACTCTCAAAGCAGCCCGAGTTGGCACAGGTGGCAGCTCCTCCGTGGGCAGCATCATGATATTCATTGAAATTCAGTAGGCTGACGGCCCTGAAAGACCATGGGCCTACCTAGTACTGACAAAGGCTTCTGCCCGGGAAAAAAAAACTCAACACCCCACCGTCCTGGCCACAGTTTGCAGAGCTCCGTGGGCACTCTCAAAGCAGCCCGAGTTGGCACAGGTGGCAGCTTGTCCCTGGGCGGCATCTTGATATTCGTGGACATCCAGCCGGCAGCCTGCCCCTGAGGAACAAGGGCCCAACTGGTACTGACAAAGGCTTCTGCCCGGGAAAACAAAACCCACCACCCCATGTTTCTAGTCTCAGTTTGCAGAGCTCCATGTGCACTCTCAAAGACGCCCGACTTGGCACAGGTGGCAGCTTGTCCCTGGGCAGCATCTTGATATTCGTGGAAATCTAGCCGGCAGTCTGCCCTTAAGGACCAAGGGCCTACCTGGTACTGACAAAGGCTTCTGCCCGGGAAAACAAAACCCACCACCCCACGTTTCTGGTCTCAGTTTGCAGAGCTCCATGGGCACTCTCAAAGCAGCCCGAGTTGGCACAGGTGGCAGCTTGTCCCTGGGCGGCATCTTGATATTCGTGGAAATCCAGCCGGCAGCCTGCCCCTGAGGAACAAGGGCCCAACTGGTACTGACAAAGGCTTCTGCCCGGGAAAACAAAACCCAGCACCCCATGTTTCTAGTCTCAGTTTGCAGAGCTCCATGGGCACTCTCAAAGCAGCGCGAGTTGGCACAGGTGGCAGCTTGTCCCTGGGCAGCATCTTGATATTCGTGGAAATCCAGCAGGCTGCCTGCCCTTAAGGACCGAGGGCCTATCTGGCACTGCAAATGCTTCTGCCCGGAGATACATAACTAAGCACCCCAGGTTCATGGTCTCAGTTTGCAGAGCTCTGTGGGCACCCTCAAAGCAGCGCAAGTTGGCACAAGTGGCAGCTTGTCCCTGGGCAGCATCTTGATATTCGTGGAAATTCACCCGGCAGCCTGCCCCTGAGGAACAAGGGCCCTCCTGGTATTGACAAAGGGTTTTGCCCAGGGAAACAAAACCCACCACCCCACGTTCCACATCTCAGTTTGCAGAGCTCCGTGGGCACTCTCAAAGCAGCCCAAGTTGGCACAGGTGGCAGCTTGTCCCTGGGCGGCATCTTGATATTCGTGGAAATCCTGCAGGCAGCCGGCCCCCAAGGGCCAAGGGCCGACCTGGTACTGACAAAGGCTTCTGCCCTGGAAAACAAAACCCAGCACCCCACGTTTTTGGTCTCAGTTTGCAGAGCACCATGGGCTCTCTCAAAGCAGCGCGAGTTGGCACAGGTGGCAGCTTGTCCCTGGGCAGCATCTTGATATGCATGGAAATCCAGCAGGCTGCCTGCCCTTAAGGACCGAGGGCCTACCTGGTACTGAGAGAGGCTTCTGCCCGGGGAAACAAAACTCACCAACTCACGTTCCTGTTCTCACTTTGCAGAGCTCCATGGGCACTCTCAAAGCAGCCCGAGTTGGCACAGGTGGCAGCTAGTCCCTGGGCAGCATCTTGATATTCGCGGAAATCCTGCAGGCAGCTGGCTCCCAAGGGCCGAGGGCATACGTGGTACTGACAAAGGCTTCTGCCCGGGATAACAAAACCCATAACCCCAGATATTTTCTCCCAGTTTGAAGACCTCCGTGGGCACTCTCAAAGCAGCCCGAGTTGGCACAGGTGGCAGCTCCTCCGTGGGCAGCATCTTGATATTCGTGGAAATTCAGCAGGCAGCCCGCCCCCAAGGACCAAGGGACGACCTGGTAATGACAAAGGCTTCTGCCCTGGAAAACAAAACTCAGCAACCCACGGTCCTGGTCACAGTTTGCAGAGCTCCGTGGGCACTCTCAAAGCAGCCCGAGTTGGCACAGGTGGCAGCTTGTCCCTGGGCGGAAACTTGATTTTCGTGGAAATCCTGGTGCCAGCCTCCCCCAAAGGGCCGAGGGCCTACCTGGTACTGCAAATGTTTCTGCCCGGGAAAACAAAACCCACAAACCCACGTTCCACATCTCAGTTTGAAGAACTTCGTGGGCACTCTCAAAGCAGCCCGAGTTGGCGCAGGTGGCAGAATATCCCTGGACAGCATCTTGATATTCGGGGAAATCTTGCTGCCAGGCTGTCCCTAAGGAACAAGGGCCTACTTGGTACTGACAAAGGCTTCTGCCCGGGAAAACAAAACTCAGCACCCCACATTTCTGGTCTCAGTTTGCAGAGCTCCGTGGGCACTCTCAAAGCAGCCCGAGTTGGCACAAGTGGCAGCTTGTCCCTGGGCAGCATCTTGATATTCGTGGAAATTCACCCGGCAGCCTGCCCCTGAGGAACAAGGGCCTACTTGGTAATGACAAAGGCTTCTGCTCTGGAAAACAAAACCCAGCACCCCACATTTCGGGTCTCAGTTTGCAGAGCACCATTGGCACTCTCAAAGCAGCGCGAGTTGGCACAGGTGGCAGCTTGTCCCTGGGCAGCATCTTGATATTCGTGGAAATTCACCCGGCAGCCTGCCCCTGAGGAACAAGGGCCCTCCTGGTACTGACAAAGTCTTCTGCCCGGGGAAACAAAACTCACCAAGGCAAGTTCCTGGTCTCACTTTGCAGAGCTCCATGGGCACTCTCAAAGCAGCCCGAGTTGGCACAGGTGGCAGCTTGTCCCTGGGTGGCATTTTGATATGCGTGGAAATCCAGCAGGCAGAATGCCTCTAAGGGCTGAGGGCCTACTTGGTACTGACAAAGGCTTCTGCCCGGGAAAACAAAACCCAGAACCCCACATACTTTCCCTCAGTTTGAAGAGCTCTGTTGTCACCCTCAAAGCAGCCCGAGTTGGCACAGGTGGCAGCTAGTCCCTGGGCAGCATCTTGATATTCGCGGAAATCCTGCAGGCAGCTGGCTCCCAAGGGCCGAGGGCATACGTGGTACTGACAAAGGCTTCTGCCCGGGATAACAAAACCCATAACCCCAGGTACTTTCTCTCAGTTTGAAGACCTCCGTGGGCACTCTCAAAGCAGCCCGAGTTGGCACAGGTGGCAGCTTGTCCCTGGGCGGCGTCTTGATATTCATGGAAATCCAGCAGGCTTCCTGCCCTTAAGGACCAAGGGCCTACCTGGCACTGCAAATGCTTCTGCCCGGAGAAACAAAACTCAGCACCCCAGGTTCAAGGTCTCAGTTTGCAGAGCTCCGTGGGCACTCTCAAAGCAGCCTGATTTGCCACAGGTGGCAGCTTGTCCCTGGGTGGCATCTTGATATTCGTGGAAATCTTGCTGCCAGCCTGCCCCTAAGGAACAAGGGCCTACCTGGTACTGAGAGAGGCTTCTGCCCGGGAAAACAAAACCCACAACCCTACGTTCCTGGTCTCAGTTTGAAGAGCTCCGTGGGCACCCTCAAAGCAGCGCGAGTTTGCACAAGTGGTAGCTTGTCCCTGGGCAGCATCTTGGTATTTGTGGAAATTCAGCCGGCATCCTGCCCCTGAGGAACAAGGGCCCTCCTGGTACTGACAAAGGCTTCTGCCCTGGAAAACAAAACGCACAAACCCACGTTCCACATCTCTGTTTGCAGAGCACCATGGGCACTCTCAAAGCAGCCTGAGTTGGCACAGGTGGCAGCTCCTCCGTGGGCAGCATCTTGATATTCGTGGAAATCCAGCAGGCAGCCGGCCCCCAAGGGCCAAGGGACGACCTGGTAATGACGAAGGCTTCTGCCCTGGAAAACAAAACCCAGCACCCCACGGTCCTGGTCACAGTTTGCAGAGCTCCGTGGGCACTCTCAAAGCAACGCGAGTTGGCACTGGTGGCAGCTTGTCCCAGAAAACTTGATTTTCGTGGAAATCCTGGTGCCAGCCTCCCCCATAGGGCCGAGGGCCTACCTGATACTGCAAATGTTTCTGCCCGGGAAAACAAAACCCACAAACTCACGTTCCACATCTCAGTTTGAAGAATTTCGTGGGCACTCTCAAAGCAGCCTGAGTTGGCACAAGTGGCAGCTTGTCCCTGGGCAGCATCTTGATATTCGGGGAAATCTTGCTGCCAGGCTGTCCCTAAGGAACAAGGGCCTACTTGGTACTGACAAAGGCTTCTGCCCGGGAAAACAAAACCCAGCACCCCACATTTCTGGTCTCAGTTTGCAGAGCACCATTGGCACTCTCAAAGCAGCGCGAGTTGGCACAGGTGGCAGCTAGTCCCTGGGCGGCATCTTGATATTCGTGGAAATCCTGCAGGCAGCTGGCCCCCAAGGGCCAAGGGCCTACCTGGTACTGACAAAGGCTTCTGCCCGGAGATACATAACTAAGCACCCCATGTTCATGGTCTCAGTTTGCAGAGCTCCATGGGAACTCTCAAAGCAGCCCGAGTTGGCACAGGTGGCAGCTTGTCCCTGGGCAGCATCTTGATATTCGTGGAAATCTTGCTGCCAGACTGCCCCTAGGGAACAAGGGCCTACCTGGTACTGACAAAGGCTTCTGCCCAGGGAAACAAAACCCACAACCCTACGTTCCTGGTCTCAGTTTGCAGAGCTCCGTGGGCACCGTCAAAGCAGCGCAAGTTGGCACAAGTGGCAGCTTGTCCCTGGGCAGCATCTTGATATTCGTGGAAATTCACCCGGCAGCCTGCCCCTGAGGAACAAGGGCCCTCCTGGTACTGACAAAGGGTTCTGCCCAGGGAAACAAAACCCACCACCCCACGTTCCGCATCTCAGTTTGCAGAGCACCATGGGCACTCTCAAAGCAGCGCGAATTGGCACAGGTGGCAGCTTGTCCCTGGGCAGCATCTTGATATTCATGGAAATCCAGCAGGCTTCCTGCCCTTAAGGACCAAGGGCCTACCTGGTACTGCAAATGCTTCTGCCCGGAGAAACAAAACTCAGCACCCCAGGTTCAAGGTCTCAGTTTGCAGAGCTCCGTGGGCACTCTCAAAGCAGCCTGATTTGCCACAGGTGGCAGCTTGTCCCTGGGTGGCATCTTGATATTCGTGGAAATCTTGCTGCCAGCCTGCCCCTAAGGAACAAGGGCCTACCTGGTACTGAGAGAGGCTTCTGCCCGGGAAAACAAAACCCACAACCCTACGTTCCTGGTCTCAGTTTGCCGAGCTCCGTGGGCACTCTCAAAGCAGCCCGAGTTGGCACTGTTGGCAGCTCCTCCGTGGGCAGCATCATGATATTCATTGAAATTCAGTAGGCTGACGGCCCTGAAAGACCATGGGCCTACCTAGTACTGACAAAGGCTTCTGCCCGGGAAAAAAAAACTCAGCACCCCACCGTCCTGGCCACAGTTTGCAGAGCTCCGTGGGCACTCTCAAAGCAGCCCGAGTTGGCACAGGTGGCAGCTTGTCCCTGGGCGGCATCTTGATATTCGTGGACATCCAGCCGGCAGCCTGCCCCTGAGGAACAAGGGCCCAACTGGTACTGACAAAGGCTTCTGCCCGGGAAAACAAAACCCACCACCCCATGTTTCTAGTCTCAGTTTGCAGAGCTCCATGTGCACTCTCAAAGCAGCCTGAGTTGGCACAGGTGGCAGCTTGTCCCTGGGCGGCATCTTGATATTCGTGGAAATCCTGCAGGCAGCCTGCCCCTAAGGAACAAGGGCCCAACTGGTACTGACAAAGGCTTCTGCCCGGGAAAACAAAACCCAGCACCCCACATTTCTAGTCTCAGTTTGCAGAGCTCCATGGGCACTCTCAAAGCAGCCCAAGTTGGCACAGGTGGCAGCTTGTCCCTGGGCAGCATCTTGATATTCGTGGAAATCCAGCAGGCTGCCTGCCCTTAAGGACCGAGGGCCTATCTGGCACTGCAAATGCTTCTGCCCGGAGATACATAACTAAGCACCCCAGGTTCATGGTCTCAGTTTGCAGAGCTCTGTGGGCACTCTCAAAGCAGCGCAAGTTGGCACAAGTGGCAGCTTGTCCCTGGGCAGCATCTTGATATTCGTGGAAATTCACCCGGCAGCCTGCCCCTGAGGAACAAGGGCCCTCCTGGTATTGACAAAGGGTTTTGCCCAGGGAAACAAAACCCACCACCCCACGTTCCACATCTCAGTTTGCAGAGCTCCGTGGGCACTCTCAAAGCAGGCCGAGTTGGCACAGGTGGCAGCTTGTCCCTGGGCAGCATCTTGATATTCGTGGAAATCCTGCAGGCAGCCGGCCCCCAAGGGCCAAGGGCCGACCTGGTACTGACAAAGGCTTCTGCCCTGGAAAACAAAACCCAGCACCCCACGTTTTTGGTCTCAGTTTGCAGAGCACCATGGGCACTCTCAAAGCAGCGCGAGTTGGCACAGGTGGCAGCTTGTCCCTGGGCAGCATCTTGATATGCATGGAAATCCAGCAGGCTGCCTGCCCTTAAGGACCGAGGGCCTACCTGGTACTGAGAGAGGCTTCTGCCCGGGGAAACAAAACTCACCAACTCACGTTCCTGTTCTCACTTTGCAGAGCTCCATGGGCACTCTCAAAGCAGCCCGAGTTGGCACAGGTGGCAGCTAGTCCCTGGGCAGCATCTTGATATTCGCGGAAATCCTGCAGGCAGCTGGCTCCCAAGGGCCGAGGGCATACGTGGTACTGACAAAGGCTTCTGCCCGGGATAACAAAACCCATAACCCCAGGTACTTTCTCTCAGTTTGAAGACCTCCGTGGGCACTCTCAAAGCAGCCCGAGTTGGCACAGGTGGCAGCTTGTCCCTGGGCGGCGTCTTGATATTCATGGAAATCCAGCAGGCTTCCTGCCCTTAAGGACCAAGGGCCTACCTGGCACTGCAAATGCTTCTGCCCGGAGAAACAAAACTCAGCACCCCAGGTTCAAGGTCTCAGTTTGCAGAGCTCCGTGGGCACTCTCAAAGCAGCCTGATTTGCCACAGGTGCCTGCTTGTCCCTGGGCGGCATCTTGATATTCGTGGAAATCTTGCTGCCAGCCGGCCCCTAAGGAACCAGGGCCTACCTGGTACTGACAAAGGCTTCTGCCCGGGAAAACAAAACCCACAACCCTACGTCCCTGGTCTCAGTTTGCCGAGCTCCGTGGGCACTCTCAAATCAGCCCGAGTTGGCACAGGTGGCAGCTCCTCCGTGGGCAGCATCTTGATATTCGTGGAAATTCAGCAGGCAGCCCGCCCCCAAGGACCAAGGGACGACCTGGTAATGACAAAGGCTTCTGCCCTGGAAAACAAAACTCAGCAACCCACGGTCCTGGTCACAGTTTGCAGAGCTCCGTGGGCACTCTCAAAGCAGCCCGAGTTGGCACAGGTGGCAGCTTGTCCCTGGGCGGAAACTTGATTTTCGTGGAAATCCTGGTGCCACCCTCCCCCAAAGGGCCGAGGGCCTACCTGGTACTGCAAATGTTTCTGCCCGGGAAAACAAAACCCACAAACCCACGTTCCACATCTCAGTTTGAAGAACTTCGTGGGCACTCTCAAAGCAGCCCGAGTTGGCGCAGGTGGCAGAATATCCCTGGGCAGCATCTTGATATTCGGGGAAATCTTGCTGCCAGGCTGTCCCTAAGGAACAAGGGCCTACTTGGTACTGACAAAGGCTTCTGCCCGGGAAAACAAAACCCAGCACCCCACATTTCTGGTCTCACTTTGCAGAGCTCCATGGGCACTCTCAAAGCAGCCCGAGTTGGCACAGGTGGCAGCTTGTCCCTGGGTGGCATTTTGATATGCGTGGAAATCCAGCAGGCAGACTGCCTCTAAGGGCTGAGGGCCTACTTGGTACTGACAAAGGCTTCTGCCCGGGAAAACAAAACCCAGAACCCCACATACTTTCCCTCAGTTTGAAGAGCTCTGTTGTCACTCTCAAAGCAGCCCGAGTTGGCACAGGTGGCAGCTTGTCCCTGGGCGGCATCTTGATATTCGTGGAAATCCTGCAGGCAGCTGGCCCCCAAGGTCCAAGGGCCTACGTGCTACTGACAAAGGCTTCTGCCCGGGAAAACAAAACCCATAACCCCACATACTTTCTCTCAGTTTGCAGAGCTCCGTGGGCACTCTCAAAGCAGCCCGAGTTGTCACAGGTGGCGGCTTGTGCCTGGGCGGCGTCTTGATATTCATGGAAATCCAGCAGGCTGCCTGCCCTTAAGGACCAAGGGCCTACCTGGTACTGCAAATGCTTCTGCCCGGAGAAACAAAACTCAGCACCCCAGGTACTTTCTCTCAGTTTGAAGAGCTCCGTGGGCACTCTCAAAGCAGCCTGATTTGCCACAGGTGGCAGCTTGTCCCTGGGTGGCATCTTGATATTCGTGGAAATCTTGCTGCCAGCCTGCCCCTAAGGAACAAGGGCCTACCTGGTACTGAGAGAGGCTTCTGCCCGGGAAAACAAAACCCACAACCCTACGTTCCTGGTCTCAGTTTGAAGAGCTCCGTGGGCACCCTCAAAGCAGCGCGAGTTTGCACAAGTGGTAGCTTGTCCCTGGGCAGCATCTTGGTATTTGTGGAAATTCAGCCGGCATCCTGCCCCTGAGGAACAAGGGCCCTCCTGGTACTGACAAAGGCTTCTGCCCTGGAAAACGAAACGCACAAACCCACGTTCCACATCTCAGTTTGCAGAGCACCATGGGCACTCTCAAAGCAGCCTGAGTTGGCACAGGTGGCAGCTCCTCCGTGGGCAGCATCTTGATATTCGTGGAAATCCAGCAGGCAGCCGGCCCCCAAGGGCCAAGGGACGACCTGGTAATGACGAAGGCTTCTGCCCTGGAAAACAAAACCCAGCACCCCACGGTCCTGGTCACAGTTTGCAGAGCTCCGTGGGCACTCTCAAAGCAACGCGAGTTGGCACTGGTGGCAGCTTGTCCCAGAAAACTTGATTTTCGTGGAAATCCTGGTGCCAGCCTCCCCCATAGGGCCGAGGGCCTACCTGATACTGCAAATGTTTCTGCCCGGGAAAACAAAACCCACAAACTCACGTTCCACATCTCAGTTTGAAGAATTTCGTGGGGACTCTCAAAGCAGCCTGAGTTGGCACAAGTGGCAGCTTGTCCCTGGGCAGCATCTTGATATTCGTGGAAATCTTGCTGCCAGGCTGTCCCTAAGGAACAAGGGCCTACTTGGTACTGACAAAGGCTTCTGCCCGGGAAAACAAAACCCAGCACCCCACATTTCTGGTCTCAGTTTGCAGAGCACCATTGGCACTCTCAAAGCAGCGCGAGTTGGCACAGGTGGCAGCTAGTCCCTGGGCGGCATCTTGATATTCGTGGAAATCCTGCAGGCAGCTGGCCCCCAAGGGCCAAGGGCCTACCTGGTACTGACAAAGGCTTCTGCCCGGAGATACATAACTAAGCACCCCATGTTCATGGTCTCAGTTTGCAGAGCTCCATGGGAACTCTCAAAGCAGCCCGAGGTAGCACAGGTGGCAGCTTCTCCCTGGGCAGCATCTTGATATTCGTGGAAATCTTGCTGCCAGACTGCCCCTAGGGAACAAGGGCCTACCTGGTACTGACAAAGGCTTCTGCCCAGGGAAACAAAACCCACAACCCTACGTTCCTGGTCTCAGTTTGCAGAGCTCCGTGGGCACCGTCAAAGCAGCGCAGGTTGGCACAAGTGGCAGCTTGTCCCTGGGCAGCATCTTGATATTCGTGGAAATTCACCCGGCAGCCTGCCCCTGAGGAACAAGGGCCCTCCTGGTACTGACAAAGGGTTCTGCCCAGGGAAACAAAACCCACCACCCCACGTTCCGCATCTCAGTTTGCAGAGCACCATGGGCACTCTCAAAGCAGCGCGAGTTGGCACAGGTGGCAGCTTGTCCCTGGGCAGCATCTTGATATTCATGGAAATCCAGCAGGCTGCCTGCCCTTAAGGACCGAGGGCCTACCTGGTACTGAGAGAGGCTTCTGCCCGGGGAAACAAAACTCACCAACTCACGTTCCTGTTCTCACTTTGCAGAGCTCCATGGGCACCCTCAAAGCAGCCCGAGTTGGCACAGGTGGCAGCTTGTCCCTGGGCGGCATCTTGATATTCGTGGAAATCCTGCAGGCAGCTGGCCCCCAAGGGCCAAGGGCCTACCTGGTACTGAGGAAGGCTTCTGCCCTGGCAAACAAAACCCAGCACCCCACGTTTCTGGTCTCAGTTTGCAGAGCACCATGGGCACTCTCAAAGCAGCGCGAGTTGGCACAGGTGGCAGCTTGTCCCTAAGCAGCATCTGGATATTCGTGGAAATTCAGCAGGCTGCCTGCCCTTAAGGACCAAGGGCCTACCTGCATTGCAAACGCTTCTGCCCTGGAAAACAAAACTCAGCACCCCACGGTACTGGTCACAGTTTGCAGAGCTCCGTGGGCACTCTCAAAGCAGCCCGAGTTGGCACAGGTGGCAGCTTGTCCCTGGGCGGAAACTTGATTTTCGTGGAAATCCTGGTGCCAGCCTCCCCCAAAGGGCCGAGGGCCTACCTGGTACTGCAAATGTTTCTGCCCGGGAAAACAAAACCCACAAACCCACGTTCCACATCTCAGTTTGAAGAAATTCGTGGGCACTCTCAAAGGAGCCCGAGTTGGCACAGGTGGCAGAATATCCCTGGGCAGCATCTTGATATTCGGGGAAATCTTGCTGCCAGGCTGTCCCTAAGGAACAAGGGCCTACTTGGTACTGACAAAGGCTTCTGCCCTGGAAAACAAAACCCAGCACCCCACATTTCTGGTCTCAGTTTGCAGAGCACCATGGGCACTCTCAAAGCAGCGCGAGTTGGCACAGGTGGCAGCTTGTCCCTGGGCAGCATCTTGATATTCGTGGAAATCCAGAAGGCTGCCTGCCCTTAAGGACCGAGGGCCTACCTGGTACTGACAAAGGCTTCTGCCCGGGGAAACAAAACTCACCAACTCACGTTCCTGTTCTCACTTTGCAGAGCTCCATGGGCACTCTCAAAGCAGCCCGAGTTGGCACAGGTGGCAGCTTGTCCCTGGGCAGCATCTTGATATTCATGGAAATCCAGCAGGCTTCCTGCCCTTAAGGACCAAGGGCCTACCTGGTACTGCAAATGCTTCTGCCCGGAGAAACAAAACTCAGCACCCCAGGTTCAAGGTCTCAGTTTGCAGAGCTCCGTGGGCACTCTCAAAGCAGCCTGATTTGCCACAGGTGGCAGCTTGTCCCTGGGTGGCATCTTGATATTCGTGGAAATCTTGCTGCCAGCCTGCCCCTAAGGAACAAGGGCCTACCTGGTACTGAGAGAGGCTTCTGCCCGGGAAAACAAAACCCACAACCCTACGTTCCTGGTCTCAGTTTGCCGAGCTCCGTGGGCACTCTCAAAGCAGCCCGAGTTGGCACAGTTGGCAGCTCCTCCGTGGGCAGCATCTTGATATTCGTGGAAATTCAGCAGGCAGCCCGCCCCCAAGGACCAAGGGACGACCTGGTAATGACGAAGGCTTCTGCCCTGGAAAACAAAACTCAGCAACCCACGGTCCTGGTCACAGTTTGCAGAGCTCCGTGGGCACTCTCAAAGAAGCCCGAGTTGGCACAGGTGGCAGCATGTCCCTGGGCGGAAACTTGATTTTCGTGGAAATCCTCGTGCCAGCCTCCCCCACAGGGCGGAGGGCCTACCTGGTACTGCAAATGTTTCTGCCCGGGAAAACAAAACCCACAAACCCACGTTCCACATCTCAGTTTGAAGAAATTCGTGGGCACTCTCAAAGGAGCCCGAGTTGGCACAGGTGGCAGAATATCCCTGGGCAGCATCTTGATATTCGGGGAAATCTTGCTGCCAGGCTGTCCCTAAGGAACAAGGGCTTACTTGGTACTGACAAAGGCTTCTGCCCTGGAAAACAAAACCCAGCACCCCACATTTCTGGTCTCAGTTTGCAGAGCAGCATGGGCACTCTCAAAGCAGCGCGAGTTGGCACAGGTGGCAGCTTGTCCCTGGGCAGCATCTTGATATTCGTGGAAATCCAGCAGGCTGCCTGCCCTTAAGGACCGAGGGCCTATCTGGCACTGTAAATGCTTCTGCCCGGAGATACAAAACTAAGCACCCCAGGTTCATGGTCTCAGTTTGCAGAGCTCCATGGGCACTCTCAAAGCAGCCCGAGTTGGCACAGGTGGCAGCTTGTCCCTGGGCAGCATCTTGATATTCGTGGAAATCTTGCTGCCAGCCTGCCCCTAAGGAACAAGGGCCCACCTGGCATTGAGAGAGGATTCTGCCCTGGAAAACAAAACCCAGCACCCCACGTTCCTGGTCTCAGTTTGCAGAGCACCATGGGCACCCTCAAAGCAGCCCGAGTTGGCACAGGTAGCAGCTTGTCCCTGGGCAGCATCTTGATATTCGTGGAAATCTTGCTGCCAGCCTGCCCCTAAGGAACAAGGGCCCACCTGGCACTGAGAGAGGATTCTGCCCTGGAAAACAAAACCCACAACCCTACGTTCCTGGTCTCAGTTTGCAGAGCTCCGTGGGCACCCTCAAAGCAGCGCGAGTTGGCACAAGTGGCAGCTTTTCCCTGGGCAGCATCTTGATATTCGTGGAAATTCACCCGGCAGCCTGCCCTTAAGGAGCAAGGGCCTACCTGCACTGGAAATGTTTCTGCCCGGAGAAACAAAACTCAGAACCCCAGGTTCATGGTCTCAGTTTGCAGAGTTCCATGGGCACTCCCAAAGCAGCCCGAGTTGTCACAGGTGGCAGCTTGTCCCTGGGCAGCATCTTGATATTCGTGGAAATGCAGCCGGCAGCCTGCCCTTAAGGACCAAGGTCCTACCTGGTACTGACAAAGGCTTTTGCCCGGGAAAACAAAACCCAGCACCCCACGTTCCACATCTCAGTTTGCAGAGCTCCATGGGCACTCTCAAAGCAGCCCGGGTTGGCACAGGTGGCAGCTTGTCCCTGGGCGGCAGTTTGATATTCGTGGAAATCCAGCCGGCAACCTGTCCCTGAGGAACAAGGGCCCAACTGGCAGTGACAAAGGCTACTGCCCTGGAAAAGAAAACCCAGCACCCCATGTTTCTGCTCTCAGTTTGCAGAGCTTCATGGGCACTTTCAAAGCAGCCCGAGTTGGCACAGGTGGCAGCTTGTCCCTGGGCAGCATCTTGATATTCATGGAAATCCAGCAGGCTGCCTGCCCTTAAGGACCAAGGGCCTGCCTGGTACTGAGAGAGGCTTCTGCCCGGGAAAACAAAACCCACAACCCTACGTTCCTGGTCTCAGTTTGCAGAGCTCCGTGGGCACCCTCAAAGCAGCGAGAGTTGGCACAAGTGGCAGCTTGTCCCTGGGAAGCATCTTGATATTCGTGGAAATTCAGCCGGCAGCCTGCCCCTGAGGAACAAGGGCCCTAATGGTACTGACAAAGGCTTCTGCCCGGGGAAACAAAACTCACCAAGGCAAGTTCCTGGTCTCACTTTGCAGAGCTCCATGGGCACTCTCAAAGCAGCCCGAGTTGGCACATGTGGCAGCTTGTCCCTGGGCGGCATCTTGATATTCGTGGAAATCCTGCAGCCAGCTGGCCCCCAAGGGCGAAGGGCCTACGTGGTACTGACAAAGGCTTCTGCCCGGGAAAATAAAACCCATAACCCCAGATATTTTCTCCCAGTTTTCAGAGCTCCGTGGGCACTCTCAAAGCAGCCCGAGTTGTCACAGGTGGCAGCTTGTCCCTGGGCGGCGTTTTGATATTCATGGAAATCCACCAGGCTGCCTGCCCTTAAGCACCAAGGGCCTACCTGGCACTGCAAATGCTTCTGCCCGGGGAAACAAAACTCAGCACCCCAGGTTCATGGTCTCAGTTTGCAGAGCTCCATGGGCACTCTCAAAGCAGCCTGAGTTGGCACAGGTGGCAGCTTGTCCCTGGGTGGCATCTTGATATTCGTGGAAATCTTGCTGCCAGCCTGCCCCTAAGGAACAAGGGCCTACCTGGTACTGAGAGTGGCTTCTGCCTGGGAAAACAAAACCCACAACCCTACGTTCCTGGTCTCAGTTTGCCGAGCTCCGTGGGCACTCTCAAAGCAGCCCGAGTTGGCACAGTTGGCAGCTCCTCCGTGGGCAGCATCTTGATATTCGTGGAAATTCAGAAGGCAGCCGGCCCCCAAGTGTCAAGGGACGACCTGGTAATAACAAAGGCTTATGCCCTGGAAAACAATACTCAGCACCCCACGGTCCTGGTCACAGTTTGCAGAGCTCCATGGGCACTCTCAAAGCAGCCCGAGTTGGCACAGGTGGCAGCTTGTCCCTGGGCAGCATCCTGATATTCGTGGAAATCCAGCAGGCTGCCTGCCCTTAAGGACCGAGGGCCTATCTGGCACTGCAAATGCTTCTGCCCGGAGATACATAACTAAGCACCCCAGGTTCATGGTCTCAGTTTGCAGAGCTCCATGGGCACTCTCAAATCAGCCCGAGTTGGCACAGGTGGCAGCTTGTCCCTGGGCAGCATCTTGATATTTGTGGAAATCTTGCTGCCAGCCTGCCCCTAGGGAACAAGGGCCTACCTGGTACTGACAAAGGCTTCTGCCTGGGGAAACAAAACCCACAACTCTACGTTCCTGGTCTCAGTTTGCAGAGCTCCGTGGGCACCCTCAAAGCAGCGCAAGTTGGCACAAGTGGCAGCTTGTCCCTGGGCAGCATCTTGATTTTCGTGGAAATTCACCCGGCAGCCTGCCCCTGAGGAACAAGGGCCCTCCTGGTCCTGACAAAGGGTTCTGCCCGGGGAAACAAAACCCAGCACCCCACGTTTCTGGTCTCAGTTTGCAGAGCACCATGGGCACTCTCAAAGCAGCCCGGGTTGGCACAGGTGGCAGCTTGTCCCTGGGCAGCATCTTGATATTCGTGGAAATCCAGCAGGCTGCCTGCCCTTAAGGACCGAGGGCCTACCTGGTACTGAGAGAGGCTTCTGCCCGGGGAAACAAAACTCACCAACTCACGTTCCTGTTCTCACTTTGCAGAGCTCCATGGGCACTCTCAAAGCAGCCCGAGTTGGCACAGGTGGCAGCTTGTCCCTGGGTGGCATCTTGATATTTGTGGAAATCTTGCTGCCAGCCTGCCCCTAAGGAACAAGGGCCTACCTGGTACTGAGAGAGGCTTCTGCCCGGGAAAACAAAACCCACAACCCTACGTTCCTGGTCTCAGTTTGCCGAGCTCCGTTGGCACTCTCAAAGCAGCCCGAGTTGGCACAGTTGGCAGCTCCTCCGTGGGCAGCATCTTGATATTCGTGGAAATTCAGCAGGCAGCCGGCCCCCAAGGACCAAGGGACGACCTGCTAATGACAAAGGCTTCTGCCCTGGAAAACAAAACTCAGCAACCCACGGTCCTGGTCACAGTTTGCAGAGCTCCGTGGGCACTCTCAAAGCAGCCCGAGTTGGCACAGGTGGCAGCTTGTCCCTGGGCGGAAACTTGATTTTCGTGGAAATCCTGGTGCCAGCCTCCCCCAAAGGGCCGAGGGCCTACCTGGTACTGCAAATGTTTCGGCCCGGGAAAAGAAAACCCACAAACCCACGTTCCACATCTCAGTTTGAAGAACTTCGTGGGCACTCTCAAAGGAGCCCGAGTTGGCACAGGTGGCAGAATATCCCTGGGTAGCATCTTGATATTCGGGGAAATCTTGCTGCCAGGCTGTCCCTAAGGAACAAGGGCCTACTTGGTACTGACAAAGGCTTCTGCCCTGGAAAACAAAACCCAGCAACCCACGTTTCTGGTCTCAGTTTACAGAGCACCATGGGCACTCTCAAAGCAGCCTGAGTTGGCACAGTTGGCAGCTCCTCCGTGGGCAGCATCTTGATATTCGTGGAAATTCAGCAGGCAGCCCGCCCCCAAGGACCAAGGGACGACCTGGTAATGACAAAGGCTTCTGCCCTGGAAAACAAAACTCAGCAACCCACGGTCCTGGTCACAGTTTGCAGAGCTCCGTGGGCACTCTCAAAGCAGCCCGAGTTGCCACAGGTGGCAGCATGTCCCTGGGCGGAAACTTGATTTTCGTGGAAATCCTGGTGCCAGCCTCCCCCAAAGGGCCGAGGGCCTACCTGGTACTGCAAATGTTTCTGCCCGGGAAAACAAAACCCACAAACCCACGTTCCACATCTCAGTTTGAAGAATTTCGTGGGCACTCTCAAAGCAGCCCGAGTTGGCACAGGTGGCAGAATATCCCTGGGCAGCATCTTGATATTCGGGGAAATCTTGCTGCCAGGCTGTCCCTAAGGAACAAGGGCCTACTTGGTACTGACAAAGGCTTCTGCCCTGGAAAACAAAACCCAGCACCCCACATTTCTGGTCTCAGTTTGCAGAGCACCATGGGCACTCTCAAAGCAGCGCGAGTTGGCACAGGTGGCAGCTTGTCCCTGGGCAGCATCTTGATATTCGTGGAAATCCAGCAGGCTGCCTGCCCTTAAGGACCGAGGGCCTATCTGGCACTGTAAATGCTTCTGCCCGGAGATACAAAACTAAGAACCCCAGGTTCATGGTCTCAGTTTGCAGAGCTCCATGGGCACTCTCAAAGCAGCCCGAGTTGGCACAGGTGGCAGCTTGTCCCTGGGCAGCATCTTGATATTCGTGGAAATCTTGCTGCCAGCCTGCCCCTAAGGAACAAGGGCCCACCTGGCATTGAGAGAGGATTCTGCCCTGGAAAACAAAACCCAGCACCCCACGTTCCTGGTCTCAGTTTGCAGAGCACCATGGGCACCCTCAAAGCAGCCCGAGTTGGCACAGGTAGCAGCTTGTCCCTGGGCAGCATCTTGATATTCGTGGAAATCTTGCTGCCAGCCTGCCCCTAAGGAACAAGGGCCCACCTGGCACTGAGAGAGGATTCTGCCCTGGAAAACAAAACCCACAACCCTACGTTCCTGGTCTCAGTTTGCAGAGCTCCGTGGGCACTCTCAAAGCAGCCCGGGTTGGCACAGGTGGCAGCTTGTCCCTGGGCGGCAGTTTGATATTCGTGGAAACCCAGCCGGCAGCCTGCCCTTAAGGAGCAAGGGCCTACCTGCACTGGAAATGTTTCTGCCCGGAGAAACAAAACTCAGAACCCCAGGTTCATGTTCTCAGTTTGCAGAGTTCCATGGGCACTCCCAAAGCAGCCCGAGTTGTCACAGGTGGCAGCTTGACCCTGGGCAGCATCTTGATATTCGTGGAAATGCAGCCGGCAGCCTGCCCTTAAGGACCAAGGTCCTACCTGGTACTGACAAAGGCTTTTGCCCGGGAAAACAAAACCCAGCACCCCACGTTCCACATCTCAGTTTGCAGAGCTCCATGGGCACTCTCAAAGCAGCCCGGGTTGGCACAGGTGGCAGCTTGTCCCTGGGCGGCAGTTTGATATTCGTGGAAACCCAGCCGGCAGCCTGTCCCTGAGGAACAAGGGCCCAACTGGCAGTGACAAAGGCTACTGCCCTGGAAAAGAAAACCCAGCACCCCATGTTTCTGCTCCCAGTTTGAAGAGCTCCGTGGGCACTCTCAAAGCAGCCCGAGTTGGCACAGGTGGCAGCTTGTCCCTGGGCGGCGTCTTGATATTCATGGAAATCCACCAGGCTGCCTGCCCTTAAGCACCAAGGGCCTACCTGGCACTGCAAATGCTTCTGCCCGGGGAAACAAAACTCAGCACCCCAGGTTCATGGTCTCAGTTTGCAGAGCTCCATGGGCACTCTCAAAGCAGCCTGAGTTGGCACAGGTGGCAGCTTGTCCCTGGGTGGCATCTTGATATTCGTGGAAATCTTGCTGCCAGCCTGCCCCTAAGGAACAAGGGCCTACCTGGTACTGAGAGAGGCTTCTGCCTGGGAAAACAAAACCCACAACCCTACGTTCCTGGTCTCAGTTTGCCGAGCTCCGTGGGCACTGTCAAAGCAGCCCGAGTTGGCACAGTTGGCAGCTCCTCCGTGGGCAGCATCTTGATATTCGTGGAAATTCAGCAGGCAGCCGGCCCCCAAGGGTCAAGGGACGACCTGGTAATAACAAAGGCTTATGCCCTGGAAAACAATACTCAGCACCCCACGGTCCTGGTCACAGTTTGCAGAGCTCCATGGGCACTCTCAAAGCAGCCCGAGTTGTCACAGGTGGCAGCTTGTCCCTGGGCAGCATCTTGATATTCGTGGAAATCCTGGTGCCACCCTCCCCCAAAGGGCCGAGGGCCTACCTGGTCCTGCAAATGTTTCTGCCCGGGAAAACAAAACCCACAAACCCACGTTCCACATCTCAGTTTGAAGAACTCCGTGGGCACTCTCAAAGCGGCCCGAGTTGGCACAGGTGGCAGAATATCCCTGGGCAGCATCTTGTTATTCGGGGAAATCTTGCTGCCAGGCTGTCCCTAAGGAACAAGGGCCTACTTGGTACTGACAAAGGCTTCTGCCCGGGGAAACAAAACCCAGCACCCCACATTTCTGGTCTCAGTTTGCAGAGCACCATGGGCACTCTCAAAGCAGCGCGAGTTGGCACAGGTGGCAGCATGTCCCTGGGCAGCATCTTGATATTCGTGGAAATCCAGCAGGCTGCCTGCCCTTAAGGACCGCGGGCCTTTCTGGCACTGCAAATGCTTCTGCCCGGAGATACATAACTAAGCACCCCAGGTTCCTGGTCTCAGTTTGCAGAGCTCCATGGGCACTCTCAAAGCAGCGCGAGTTGGCACAGGTGGCAGCTTGTCCCTGGGCAGCATCTTGATATTTGTGGAAATCTTGGTGCCAGCCTGCCCCTAGGGAACAAGGGCCTACCTGTTACTGACAAAGGCTTCTGCCTGGGAAAACAAAACCCACAACCCTACGTTCCTGGTCTCAGTTTGCAGAGCTCCGTTGGCGCCCTCAAAGCAGCGCAAGTTGGCACAAGTGGCAGCTTGTCCCTGGGCAGCATCTTGATATTCGTGGAAATTCAGCCGGCAGCCTGTCCCTGAGGAACAATGGCCCTCCTGGTAAAGACAAAGGCTTCTTCCCGGGAAAACAAAACCCACCACCCCACGTTCCACATCTCAGTTTGCAGAGCTCCATGGGCACTCTCAAAGCAGCGCGAGTTGGCACAGGTGGCAGCTTGTCCCTGGGTGGCATCTTGATATGCGTGGTAATCCAGCAGGCAGACTGCCTCTAAGGGCTGAGGACCTACCTGGTACTGATAAATACTTCTGCCCGGGAAAACAAAACCCATAACCCCACATACTTTCTCTCAGTTTGATGAGCTCCGTGGGCACTCTCAAAGCAGCGCAAGTTGGCACAAGTGGCAGCTTGTCCCTGGGCGGCATCTTGATATTCGTGGAAATCTAGCAGGCAGCCGGCCCTGAAGTTCCGAGAGCTTACCTGGTACTGCAAATGCTTCTGCCCGGGGAAACAAAACTCACCAACGCACGTTCCTGTTCTCACTTTGCAGAGCTCCATGGGCACTCTCAAAGCAGCCCAAGTTGGCACAGGTGGCAGCTTGTCCCTGGGCAGCATCTTGATATTCGTGGAAATCCAGCAGGCAGCCGGCCCCCAAGGGCCAAGGGACGACCTGGTAATGACAAAGGCTTCTGCCCTGGAAAACAAAACTCAGCACCCCACGGTCCTGGTCACAGTTTGCAGAGCTCCGTGGGCACTCTCAAAGCAGCCCGAGTTGGCACAGGTGGCAGCTTGTCCCTGGGCGGCATCTTGATATTCGTGGAAATCCAGCCGGCAGCCTGCCCCTGAGGAACAAGGGCCCAACTGGTACTGACAAAGGCTTCTGCCCGGGAAAACAAAACCCAGCACCCCATGTTTCTGGTCTCAGTTTGCAGAGCTCCATGGGCACTCTCAAAGCAGCCCGAGTTGGCACAGGTGGCAGCTTGTCCCTGGGCAGCATCTTGATATTCGTGGAAATCCAGCAGGCTGCCTGCCCTTAAGGACCGAGGGCCTATCTGGCACTGCAAATGCTTCTGCCCGGAGATACATAACTAAGCACCCCAGGTTCATGGTCTCAGTTTGCAGAGCTCCATGGGCACTCTCAAATCAGCCCGAGTTGGCACAGGTGGCAGCTTGTCCCTGGGCAGCATCTTGATATTTGTGGAAATCTTGCTGCCAGCCTGCCCCTAGGGAACAAGGGCCTACCTGGTACTGACAAAGGCTTCTGCCTGGGGAAACAAAACCCACAAATCTAAGTTCCTGGTCTTAGTTTGCAGAGCTCCGTGGGCACCCTCAAAGCAGCGCAAGTTGGCACAAGTGGCAGCTTGTCCCTGGGCAGCATCTTGATATTCGTGGAAATTCACCCGGCAGCCTGCCCCTGAGGAACAAGGGCCCTCCTGGTCCTGACAAAGGGTTCTGCCCAGGGAAACAAATCCCAGCACCCCACGTTTCTGGTCTCAGTTTGCAGAGCACCATGGGCACTCTCAAAGCAGCGCGAGTTGGCACAGGTGGCAGCTTGTCCCTGGGCAGCATCTTGATATTCGTGGAAATCCAGCAGGATGCCTGCCCTTAAGGACCGAGGGCCTACCTGGTACTGAGAGAGGCTTCTGCCCGGGGAAACAAAACTCACCAACTCACGTTCCTGTTCTCACTTTGCAGAGCTCCATGGGCACCCTCAACGCAGCCCGAGTTGGCACAGGTGGCAGCTTGTCCCTGGGCAGCATCTTGATATTCATGGAAATCCAGCAGGCTTCCTGCCCTTAAGGACCAAGGGCCTACCTGGTACTGCAAATGCTTCTGCCCGGAGAAACAAAACTCAGCACCCCAGGTTCAAGGTCTCAGTTTGCAGAGCTCCATGGGCACTCTCAAAGCAGCCCGAGTTGGCACATGTGGCAGCTTGTCCCTGGGCGGCATCTTGATATTCGTGGAAATCCAGCAGGCAGCCTGCCCCTGAGGAACAAGGGCCCAACTGGTACTGACAAAGGCTTCTGCCCGGGAAAACAAAACCCAGCACCCCATGTTTCTAGTCTCAGTTTGCAGAGCTCCATGGGCACTCTCAAAGCAGCCCGAGTTGGCACAGGTGGCAGCTTGTCCCTGGGCAGCATCTTGATATTCGTGGAAATCTTGCTGCCAGCCTGCCCCTAAGGAACAAGGGCCCACCTGGCATTGAGAGAGGATTCTGCCCTGGAAAACAAAACCCAGCACCCCACGTTCCTGGTCTCAGTTTGCAGAGCACCATGGGCACCCTCAAAGCAGCCCGAGTTGGCACAGGTAGCAGCTTGTCCCTGGGCAGCATCTTGATATTCGTGGAAATCTTCCTGCCAGCCTGCCCCTAAGGAACAAGGGCCCACCTGGCACTGAGAGAGGATTCTGCCCTGGAAAACAAAACCCACAACCCTACGTTCCTGGTCTCAGTTTGCAGAGCTCCGTGGGCACCCTCAAAGCAGCGCGAGTTGGCACAAGTGGCAGCTTTTCCCTGGGCAGCATCTTGATATTCGTGGAAATTCACCCGGCAGCCTGCCCTTAAGGAGCAAGGGCCTACCTGCACTGGAAATGTTTCTGCCCGGAGAAACAAAACTCAGAACCCCAGGTTCATGGTCTCAGTTTGCAGAGTTCCATGGGCACTCCCAAAGCAGCCCGAGTTGTCACAGGTGGCAGCTTGTCCCTGGGCAGCATCTTGATATTCGTGGAAATGCAGCCGGCAGCCTGCCCTTAAGGACCAAGGTCCTACCTGGTACTGACAAAGGCTTTTGCCCGGGAAAACAAAACCCAGCACCCCACGTTCCACATCTCAGTTTGCAGAGCTCCATGGGCACTCTCAAAGCAGCCCGGGTTGGCACAGGTGGCAGCTTGTCCCTGGGCGGCAGTTTGATATTCGTGGAAATTCAGCCGGCAGCCTGTCCCTGAGGAACAAGGGCCCAACTGGCAGTGACAAAGGCTACTGCCCTGGAAAAGAAAACCCAGCACCCCATGTTTCTGCTCTCAGTTTGCAGAGCTTCATGGGCACTTTCAAAGCAGCCCGAGTTGGCACAGGTGGCAGCTTGTCCCTGGGCAGCATCTTGATATTCATGGAAATCCAGCAGGCTGCCTGCCCTTAAGGACCAAGGGCCTGCCTGGTACTGAGAGAGGCTTCTGCCCGGGAAAACAAAACCCACAACCCTACGTTCCTGGTCTCAGTTTGCAGAGCTCCGTGGGCACCCTCAAAGCAGCGAGAGTTGGCACAAGTGGCAGCTTGTCCCTGGGAAGCATCTTGATATTCGTGGAAATTCAGCCGGCAGCCTGCCCCTGAGGAACAAGGGCCCTAATGGTACTGACAAAGGCTTCTGCCCGGGGAAACAAAACTCACCAAGGCAAGTTCCTGGTCTCACTTTGCAGAGCTCCATGGGCACTCTCAAAGCAGCCCGAGTTGGCACATGTGGCAGCTTGTCCCTGGGCGGCATCTTGATATTCGTGGAAATCCTGCAGCCAGCTGGCCCCCAAGGGCGAAGGGCCTACGTGGTACTGACAAAGGCTTCTGCCCGGGAAAATAAAACCCATAACCCCAGATATTTTCTCCCAGTTTTCAGAGCTCCGTGGGCACTCTCAAAGCAGCCCGAGTTGTCACAGGTGGCAGCTTGTCCCTGGGCGGCGTTTTGATATTCATGGAAATCCACCAGGCTGCCTGCCCTTAAGCACCAAGGGCCTACCTGGCACTGCAAATGCTTCTGCCCGGGGAAACAAAACTCAGCACCCCAGGTTCATGGTCTCAGTTTGCAGAGCTCCATGGGCACTCTCAAAGCAGCCTGAGTTGCCACAGGTGGCAGCTTGTCCCTGGGTGGCATCTTGATATTCGTGGAAATCTTGCTGCCAGCCTGCCCCTAAGGAACAAGGGCCTACCTGGTACTGAGAGTGGCTTCTGCCTGGGAAAACAAAACCCACAACCCTACGTTCCTGGTCTCAGTTTGCCGAGCTCCGTGGGCACTCTCAAAGCAGCCCGAGTTGGCACAGTTGGCAGCTCCTCCGTGGGCAGCATCTTGATATTCGTGGAAATTCAGCAGGCAGCCGGCCCCCAAGGGTCAAGGGACGACCTGGTAATAACAAAGGCTTATGCCCTGGAAAACAATACTCAGCACCCCACGGTCCTGGTCACAGTTTGCAGAGCTCCATGGGCACTCTCAAAGCAGCGCGAGTTGGCACAGGTGGCAGCTTGTCCCTGGGCAGCATCTTGATATTCGTGGAAATTCAGCAGGCTGCCTGCCCTTAAGGACCGAGGGCCTATCTGGCACTGCAAATGCTTCTGCCCGGAGATACATAACTAAGCACCCCAGGTTCATGGTCTCAGTTTGCAGAGCTCCATGGGCACTCTCAAATCAGCCCGAGTTGGCACAGGTGGCAGCTTGTCCCTGGGCAGCATCTTGATATTTGTGGAAATCTTGCTGCCAGCCTGCCCCTAGGGAACAAGGGCCTACCTGGTACTGACAAAGGCTTCTGCCTGGGGAAACAAAACCCACAACTCTACGTTCCTGGTCTCAGTTTGCAGAGCTCCGTGGGCACCCTCAAAGCAGCGCAAGTTGGCACAAGTGGCAGATTGTCCCTGGGC
>NW_024037447.1:0-34024 GCF_015832195.1 Motacilla alba alba
GTTTTTTGGGTCACTCTTGGGGTGATTTCGGGGTGGTTTTGGGGTCATTTTGGGGTTTTAGTGTGGTTTTGGGGTCATTTTGGGGTCATTTCTGGGGATTTTTGGGATTTTGGGGTCATTTTTGGGGTGATTTTGGGGGATTTTCAGCCGTTCCGGGTCCGCGGCTGCGTCCTGACCCTGGTGGAGCTGGGGGCTCGTTTTGGGGTCACTTTTGGGGTGATTTTGGGGTGATTTTGGGATTTTGGGGTGATTTTGGGGATGATTTTGAGGTTTTAGGGTGTTTTTGGGGTCATTTTGATGTTTTTGGGTCACTCTTGGGGTGATTTCGGGGTGGTTTTGGGGTCATTTTGGGGTTTTAGGGTGGTTTTGGGGTGATTCTGGGGTCATTTCTGGGGATTTTGGGGTGATTTTTGGGATTTTGGGGTCACTTTTGGGGTGATTTTGGGTGATTTTGGGGGATTTTGGGGTGATTTTGGGGGGATTGGGGTCATTTTTGGGGTGATTTTGGGGGATTTTCAGCCGTTCCGGGTCCGCGGCTGCGTCCTGACCCTGGTGGAGCTGGGGGCTCATTCTGGGGTCACTTTTGGGGTGATTTTGGGGTGATTTTGGGATTTTGGGGTGATTATTGGGGTGATTTTGAGGTTTTAGGGTGGTTTTGGGGTCATTTTGATGTTTTTGGGTCACTCTTGGGGTGATTTCGGGGTGGTTTTGGGGTCATTTTGGGGTTTTAGGGTGGTTTTGGGGTGATTCTGGGGTCATTTCTGGGATTTTGGGGTGATTTTTGGGATTTTGGGGTGGTTTTGGGGTCATTTTGGGGTTTTAGGGTGGTTTTGGGGTGATTTTGGGGTCATTTCTGGGGATTTTGGGGTGATTTTTGGGATTTTGGGGTCACTTTTGGGGTGATTTTGGTTTTGGGGTGATTTTGGGGTGATTTTGGGGGATTTTCAGCCGTTCCGGGTGCGCGGCTGCGTCCTGACCCTGGTGGAGCTGGGGGCTCCTTTTGGGGTCACTTTTGGGGTGATTTTGGGGGGATTTTGGGATTTTGGGGGGATTTTGGGGGTGATTTTGAGGTTTTAGGGTGGTTTTGGGGTCATTTTGATGTTTTTGGGTCACTCTTGGGGTGGTTTTGGGGTCATTTTGGGGTTTTAGGGTGGTTTTGGGGTGATTCTGGGGTCATTTCTGGGGATTTTGGGGTGATTTTTGGGATTTTGGGGTGATTTTTGGGATTTTTGGGTCACTTTTGGGGTGATTTTGGGATTTGGGGTGATTTTGGGGGATTTTCAGCCGTTCCGCGGCTGCGTCCTGACCCTGGTGGAGCTGGGGGCTCGTTTTGGGGTGATTCTGGGATTTTGGGGTGATTTTGGGTGATTTTGGGGTGGTTTTGGGGTAATTTTGGGGTTTTAGGGTGGTTTTGGGGTGATTTTGGGGGGATTGGGGTCATTTTTGGGGTGATTTTCAGCCGTTCCGGGTCCGCGGCTGCGTCCTGACCCTGCTGGAGCTGGGGGCTCCTTTTGGGGTCATTTTTGGGGTGATTTTGGGTGATTTTGGGATTTTGGGGTGATTATTGGGGTGATTTTGAGGTTTTAGGGTGGTTTTGGGGTCATTTTGATGTTTTTGGGTCACTCTTGGGGTGATTTCGGGGTGGTTTTGGGGTCATTTTGGGGTTTTAGGGTGGTTTTGGGGTGATTCTGGGGTCATTTCTGGGGATTTTGGGGTCATTTCTGGGGATTTTGGGGTGGTTTTTGGGATTTTGGGGTCACTTTTGGGGTGATTTTTGGGGTGATTTTGGGGTGATTTTGGGGTGATTTTGGGGGATTTTCAGCCGTTCTGGGTCCGCGGCTGCGTCCTGACCCTGTTGGAGCTGGGGGCTCCTTTTGGGGTGATTTTGGGTGTTTTTGGGATTTTGGGGGGATTTTGGGGGTGATTTTGAGGTTTTAGGGTGTTTTTGGGGTCATTTTGATGTTTTTGGGTCACTCTTGGGGTGATTTCGGGGTGGTTTTGGGGTCATTTTGGGGTTTTAGGGTGGTTTTGGGGTGATTCTGGGGTCATTTCTGGGGATTTTGGGGTGATTTTTGGGATTTTGGGGTCACTTTTGGGGTGATTTTGGGATTTTGGGGTGATTATTGGGATGATTTTGAGGTTTTAGGGTGTTTTTTGGGGTCATTTTGAGGTTTTTGGGTCACTCTTGGGGTGGTTTTGGGGTCATTTTGGGGTTTTAGGGTGGTTTTGGGGTGATTTTGGGGTCATTTCTGGGGATTTTGGGGTGATTTTTGGGATTTTGGGGTCACTTTTGGGGTGATTTTGGGATTTTGGGGTGATTTTGGGGTGATTTTGAGGTTTTAGGGTGTTTTTGGGGTGATTTTGAGGTTTTTGGGTCACTTTTGGGGTGATTTCGGGGTGACTTTGGGGTCATTTTGGGGTTTTAGGGTGGTTTTAGGGTGATTCTGGGGTCATTTCTGGGGATTTTTGGGATTTTGGGGTCATTTTTGGGGTGATTTTGGGGGATTTTCAGCCGTTCCGGGTGCGCGGCTGCGTCCTGACCCTGGTGGAGCTGGGGGCTCCTTTTGGGGTCACTTTTGGGGTGATTTTTGGGGGGATTTTGGGATTTTGGGGGGATTTTGGGGGTGATTTTGAGGTTTTAGGGTGGTTTTGGGGTCATTTTGATGTTTTTGGGTCACTCTTGGGGTGGTTTTGGGGTCATTTTGGGGTTTTAGGGTGGTTTTGGGGTGATTCTGGGGTCATTTCTGGGGATTTTGGGGTGATTTTTGGGATTTTGGGGTGATTTTTGGGATTTTTGGGTCACTTTTGGGGTGATTTTGGGATTTGGGGTGATTTTGGGGGATTTTCAGCCGTTCCGCGGCTGCGTCCTGACCCTGGTGGAGCTGGGGGCTCGTTTTGGGGTGATTCTGGGATTTTGGGGTGATTTTGGGTGATTTTGGGGTGGTTTTGGGGTAATTTTGGGGTTTTAGGGTGGTTTTGGGGTGATTTTGGGGGGATTGGGGTCATTTTTGGGGTGATTTTCAGCCGTTCCGGGTCCGCGGCTGCGTCCTGACCCTGCTGGAGCTGGGGGCTCCTTTTGGGGTCATTTTTGGGGTGATTTTGGGTGATTTTGGGATTTTGGGGTGATTATTGGGGTGATTTTGAGGTTTTAGGGTGGTTTTGGGGTCATTTTGATGTTTTTGGGTCACTCTTGGGGTGATTTCGGGGTGGTTTTGGGGTCATTTTGGGGTTTTAGGGTGGTTTTGGGGTGATTCTGGGGTCATTTCTGGGGATTTTGGGGTCATTTCTGGGGATTTTGGGGTGGTTTTTGGGATTTTGGGGTCACTTTTGGGGTGATTTTTGGGGTGATTTTGGGGTGATTTTGGGGTGATTTTGGGGGGATTTTCAGCCGTTCTGGGTCCGCGGCTGCGTCCTGACCCTGTTGGAGCTGGGGGCTCCTTTTGGGGTGATTTTGGGTGTTTTTGGGATTTTGGGGGGATTTTGGGGGTGATTTTGAGGTTTTAGGGTGTTTTTGGGGTCATTTTGATGTTTTTGGGTCACTCTTGGGGTGATTTCGGGGTGGTTTTGGGGTCATTTGGGGTTTTAGGGTGGTTTTGGGGTGATTCTGGGGTCATTTCTGGGGATTTTGGGGTGATTTTTGGGATTTTGGGGTCACTTTTGGGGTGATTTTGGGTGATTTTAGGGTGATTTTGGGGGGATTTTGGGGGGATTTTGGGGGATTTTCAGCCGTTCCGGGTCTGCGGCTGCGTCCTGACCCTGGTGGAGCTGGGGGCTCGTTTTGGGGTGATTTTTGGGGTGATTCTGGGATTTTGGGGTGATTTTTGGGTGATTTTGGGGTGATTTTGGGGTGATTTTCAGCCGTTCCGGGTCCGTGGCTGCGTCCTGACCCTGGTGGAGCTGGGGGCTCCTTTTGGGGTCACTTTTGGGGTGATTTTGGGATTTTGGGGTGATTTTGGGGTGATTTTCGGGGGTTTGGGGTGATTTTGGGGTGATTTTGGGGGATTTTCAGCCGTTCCGGGTGCGCGGCTGCGTCCTGACCCTGGTGGAGCTGGGGGCTCATTTTGGGGTCACTTTTGGGGTGATTTTGGGTGATTTTAGGGTGATTTTGGGGTGATTTTCGGGGGTTTTGGGTGATTTTGGGGTGGTTTTGGGATTTTGGGGGATTTTCAGCCGTTCCGCAGCTGCGTCCTGACCCTGGTGGAGCTGGGGGCTCGTTTTGGGGTGATTTTGGGGTGATTCTGGGATTTTGGGGTGATTTCGGGGTGGTTTTGGGGTAATTTTGGGGTTTTAGGGTGGTTTTGGGGTGATTTTGGGGGGATTTGGGGATTTTGGGGTGATTTTGGGGGATTTTCAGCCGTTCCGGGTCCGCGGCTGCGTCCTGACCCTGGTGGAGCTGGGGGCTCATTCTGGGGTCACTTTTGGGGTGATTTTGGGGTCATTTCTGGGGTTTTGGGGTCATTTTTGGGGTGATTTTGGGGGATTTTCAGCCCTTCCGGGTGCGCGGCTGCGTCCTGACCCTGGTGGAGCGCATGGACGAGGAGTTCACCAAGATCATGCAGAACACCGACCCCCACTCCCAGGGTGGGTCACGTTTGGGGTTTTGGGGGGCGTCAGAAGATTCCAGAAAACCCCCCCAAAAAAAACCCAAAAAAAACCCCAAAAAATCCAAAAAAAACCCTAAAAATTGGAATTTTTCTTGATTCTTAGTGATTTTTTTGTCATTTTTCGCCCCAAATTTGGGGTTTTTGTGGGGTTGGGGAAGTGTGGGGCAGAGCTCGACCCCATAAATCCAAAAAACCCCAAAAAAAACGAAAAACAAAAAAAAATCCCAGAAAAATTCCTGAAAAAAAGTGAATTTTGGTGATTTTTTTGGTGATTTTTTTGGCCAATTTTGGTCCTTTTTGCCCCAAATTTGGGGTTTTTATGGGGTTGGGGAAGTGTCGGGCAGAGCTCGACCCCACAAATTCAAAAAACCCCAAAAAAAATCCCCAAAAAATCCCAAAAAATTCCTGAAAAAAAGGGAATTTTGGTGATTTTTTTGTGATTTTTTTGGCCAATTTTGGTCCTTTTCGCCCCAAATTTGGGGTTTTTATGGGGCTGGGGAAGTGTCGGGCAGAGCTCGACCCCATAAATCCAAAAAACCCCCAAAATCCCCCGAAAAAAACCCAAAAATTGCTCCAAAAATGTGAATTTTGGTCTTTTTTTTTTGCCAATCCTTGGCTTTTTGAGCCAAATTTTGTCATTTTTTGGCCAATTTTGGTCCTTTTTGCCCCAAATTTGGGGTTTTTGTGGTGTTGGGGGGATGAGGGGCAGCGCTCCACCCTATAAATCCAAAAAACCCGAAAAAACCCGAAAAAAAACCCCAAAAAATTGCCCAAAAATGTGAATTTTGGTCTTTTTTTTTGCCAATTCTTGGCTTTTTTGAGCCAAATTTTGTCATTTTTTGACCAATTTTGGTCCTTTTTGCCCCGAATTTGGGGTTCCTGGAGGGATCAGGGGTTACCTGTGGGACAGGTGAGCTCCAGCTGTGACCCCGGAACATCTGGAGCACCTGAAGCCCCCAGATCCTCACCTGGGTGAGGTTTTTGGGGTTTTTTTGTGGGGTTTTGGGTTTTTGGGGGCTTTTTTGGGGTTTTTCATTCTCACCTGCCCGCCAGGTGTGCCCAGGTGAGCTCCCCAGGTAGCTCAGGTGTGATTTCAGAGCACCTGGAGCACCCAGATCCTCACCTGGATGGGTTTTTGGGGTTTTTTTTGTGGGGTTTTTGGGGGGTTTTGGGGTTTTTTAGGATTTTGGGGTCTCACCTGCCGGCCAGATGTGCCCAGATGATCTCCCCAGGTAGCTCAGGTGTGACTTCAGAACACCTGGAGCACCTGATCCTCACCTGGGGCTCACCTGGGTGGGATTTTTGGGATTTTTTAGGGTTTTTTGGGGGGTTTTAGGACCTCACCTGTCCACCAGGTGAGCTCAGGTGTGCCCAGGTGTGTCCAGGTGAGTCCCCAGAACACCTGGAGCACTTGAAGGACCTGGACCACTACAGGATCCTCACCTGGATGGGATTTTTGGGGGGTTTTTGGGGTTTTTGGTCTTTTTGTGGGGTTTTGGGGTTTTTTTGGGGTTTCTCGTTCTCACCTGCCCGCCAGGTGTGCCCAGGTGATCTCCCCAGGTAACCCCAGGTGCTTTTCAGAGTACGTGGAGCACCTGAAGGACCCAGATCCTCACCTGGGGCTCACCTGGGGCTCACCTGAATGGGATTTTTGGGGTTTTTTGGGTGGTTTTTTTTGGGTTTTTTGGATGTTTTAGGGTCTCACCTGTCCACCAGGTGTGCCCAGGTGAGCTCCCCAGGTAACCCAGGTGTGATTTCAGAGCACCTGGAGCACCTGAAGGTGCCAGATCCCAAACTGGGGCTCACCTGGGTGGAGTTTTTTTGGGTTTTTGGGGGGTTTTTTTGGTTTTTAGGATTTTAGGGTCTCACCTGCCCACCAGGTGTGCTCAGGTGAGCTCAGGTGTGCCCAGGTGATCTCCCCAGGTAACCCCGGTGTGATTTCAGAGCACCTGGAGCACCTGAAGGAGCCGGATCCTCACCTGGGGCTCACCTGGAGCTCACCTGGGTGGGGTTTTTTGGGGTTTTTTTTGGGGTTTCTCGTTCTCACCTGCCCGCCAGGTGTGCCCAGGTGAGCTCCCCAGGTAACCCCCGGTGCTTTGCAGAGTACGTGGAGCACCTGAAGGACCCAGATCCTCACCTGGGGCTCACCTGGGGCTCACCTGAATGGGATTTTTGGGTTTTTTTGGGTGGTTTTTTTGGGTTTTTTGGATGTTTTAGGGTCTCACCTGCCCACCAGGTGTGCTCAGGTGAGCTCAGGTGTGCCCAGGTGAGCTCCCCAGGTAACCCCCGGTGCTTTGCAGAGTACGTGGAGCACCTGAAGAACCCAGATCCTCACCTGGGGCTCACCTGGATGGGATTTTTTTGGGTTTTTGGGGTTTTTTGGGGGGGTTTAGGGTCTCACCTGTCCACCAGGTGTGCCCAGGTGAGCTCAGGTGTGCCCAGGTGAGCTCCCCAGGTAACCCCCGGTGCTTTGCAGAGTACGTGGAGCACCTGAAGCACCCAGATCCTCACCTGGAGCTCACCTGGGGCTCACCTGGATGGGATTTTTGGGGTTTTTTGTGGGGTTTTGGGTTTTTTGGGGGTTTTTTTAGGATTTAGGGTCTCACCTGCCCGCCAGGTGTGCCCAGGTGATCTCCCCAGCTGACCCCCGGTGCTTTGCAGAGTACGTGGAGCACCTGAAGGACCCAGATCCTCACCTGGGGCTCACCTGGATGGGGTTTTTTGGGGTTTTTTGTGGGGTTTTGGGGGTTTTTTTTGGTCTTTTTGTGGGGTTTTGGAGTTTTTTGGGGGTTTTTTGTTCTCACCTGCCCGCCAGGTGTGCCCAGGTGAGCTCAGGTGTCCTCAGGTGTGCTCAGGTGAGTCCCCAGAACACCTGGAGCACTTGAAGGACCTGGACCACTACAGGATCCTCACCTGGATGGGGTTTTTGGGGGTTTTTTAGGATTTTGGGGTCTCACCTGTCGGCCAGGTGTGCCCAAGTGATCTCCTCAGGTAACTCAGGTGTGATTTCAGAGTAGCTGAAGGACCCAGATCCTCACGTGGATGGGTTTTTGGGGTTTTTTTGTGGGGTTTTTGGGGTTTTTTTGTGGGTTTTTTTGGGTTTTTTAGGATTTTGGGGTCTCACCTGTCGGCCAGGTGTGCCCAGGTGAGCTCCCCAGGTAACCCGCGGTGCTTTGCAGAGTACGTGGAGCACCCAGATCCTCACCTGGGGCTCACCTGGATGGGTTTTTGGGGTTTTTGTGGGGGGTTTTAGGACCTCACCTGTCTGCCAGGTGAGCTCAGGTGTGCCCAGGTGACTTCAGGTGAGGCTCTGGACCACCTGGGGCTCACCTGGATGGGATTTTTTGGGGTTTTTGGGTTTTTTGGGGGGGGGTTTAGGACCTCACCTGTCCACCAGGTGTGCCCAGGTGAGCTCAGGTGTGCCCAGGTGAGCTCCCCAGGTAACCCCCGGTGCTTTGCAGAGTACGTGGAGCACCTGAAGGACGAGGGCCGCGTGTGCGCCATCATCGCGCGGCTGCAGCGCTACCTGCAGGGCAAGGGCAGCCCCGAGGAGCTGTGCCGCGTCTACCTGCGCCGCGTCCTCCACACCTACTACAAGTTCGACTACGGCGCCGCCCGCAGGAAGGGCGGGGCAGCGCAGCCCAGGGACGGCCAGGTGAGGGACGGCCAGGTGAGGGACGACGGGCAGGAGAAGCAGGACGGCCAGGAGAAGGACGGCCAGGAGAAGGACGGACAGGCGGACGGACAGGCGGACGGGCAGGTGAAGGACGGGCAGGTGAAGAAGGAGGAGGAGGAGGAAGAGGAGGAAGATTCGGAGGCGTTGATGGAGAGGCTGTGCAGGTGAGGGGCGCGCCTGGGGGGTGGGGCACACCTGGGTGGGTGGGGGCACATCTGGATGGGGTCAGGGCACACCTGGATGGGGTCAGGACTCACCTGGATGGGGTCAGGGCACACCTGGATGGGGTGGGGATACACCTGGAGGAGTCAGGGCACACCTGGATGGGGTGGGGACGCACCTGGGTGGGGTCAGGACACACCTGGGTGGGGTCAGGACTCACCTGGATGGGGTCAGGACTCACCTGGAGGGGTTAGGACACACCTGGATGGGGTCAGGACTCACCTGGAAGGGGTTGGGGCACACCTGGATGGGGTCAGGGCACACCTGGGTGGGGACAGGGACACACCTGGGTGGGGTCAGGGCACACCTGGATGGGGTCAGGACTCACCTGGAGGGGTCAGGGCACACCTGGGTGGGGACAGGGACACACCTGGATGGGGTCAGGGCACACCTGGATGGGGTCAGGGCACACCTGGATGGGGTTAGGACACACCTGGATGGGGTCAGGACTCACCTGGATGGGGTCAGGACTCACCTGGAGGGGGTCAGGGCACACCTGGATGGGGTCAGGACACACCTGGATGGGGTCAGGGCACACCTGGATGGGGTCAGGACACACCTGGAGGGGGTCAGGGCACACCTGGATGGGGTCAGGACTCACCTGGAAGGGGTTGGGGCACACCTGGATGGGGTCAGGGCACACCTGGGTGGGGTCAGGGCACACCTGGATGGGGTGGGGACGCACCTGGGTGGGGTCAGGACACACCTGGATGGGGTCAGGACTCACCTGGAGGGGGTCGGGGCACACCTGGATGGGGTCAGGGCACACCTGGGTGGGGTCAGGACACACCTGGAGGGGGTCACAGCACACCTGGATGGGGGAAAGAGAGACAGGGACACACCTGGATGGGGGAAAGAGGGACAGGAACACACCTGGGCACACCTGGATGGGGTCAGGACACACCTGGATGGGGTTAGGGTGCACCTGGATGGGGTCAGGACACACCTGGAGGGGGTTGGGGCACACCTGGATGGGGTTAGGACACACCTGGATGGGGTCAGGGCACACCTGGATGGGGTCAGGGCACACCTGGATGGGGTCACGGCACACCTGGATGGGGTCAGGACTCACCTGGAGGGGGTTGGGGCACACCTGGATGGGGTGGGGATGCACCTGGGTGGTCAGGGCACACCTGGATGGGGTCAGGACTCACCTGGATGGGGTTGGGGCACACCTGGATGGGGTCAGGGCACACCTGGATGGGGTCCGGGCACACCTGGGTGGGGTCAGGGCACACCTGGATGGGGTTAGGACACACCTGGAGGGGATGCACCTGGGTGAGGACAGGGCACACCTGGATGGGGTCAGGGACACACCTGGGTGGGGTCAGGATACACCTGGATGGGGTCAGGGCACACCTGGAGGGGTGGGGATGCACCTGGAGGGGTCAGGACACACCTGGAGGGGTCAGGACACACCTGGCCAGGTGCCTGACCGGTGTCACCTGCGCAGGTTCGTGTACGCCAAGGACCGCACGGACCGGATCCGCACCTGCGCCATCCTGTGCCACATCTACCACCACGCCCTGCACAGCCGCTGGTACCGCGCCCGCGACCTGATGCTGATGTCACACCTGCAGGACAACATCCAGCACGCCGACCCGCCCGTGCAGGTGAGGCTGACACACCTGGGCAGGTGAGGCTGACACACCCGGGGGGGTTAAACACACCTGCAGGACAACATCCAGCACGCCGACCCGCCCGTGCAGGTGAGACACACCTGGGCAGGTGAGGCTGGCACACCCGGGGTGGTTAAACACACCTGGGCAGGTGAGACTGACACACCTGGGGGGTTAAACACACCTGGGGGGGTTAAACACACCTGCAGGACAACATCCAGCACGCCGACCCGCCCGTGCAGGTGAGACACACCTGGGCAGGTGAGACTGACACACCTGGGGGGGTTAAACACACCTGGGGGATTAAATACACCTGGGCAGGTGAGGCTGACACACCCGGGTGGGTTAAACACACCTGGGCAGGTGAGACACACCTCGGAGGGTTAAACACAGCTGGGCAGGTAAAAGACACACCTGGACCGGTAAACAGACACCTGCAGGACAACATCCAGCATGCCGACCCACCCGTGCCTCACCTGTCCCTCACCTGTCTCACCCGCCCCATCTGTCTCACCTGTCTCACCTGTCCCTCACCTGTCTCACCTGTGTCTCACCTGTCCCACCTGTCTCACCTGTCTCTCACCTGTCTCTCACCTGTCTCTCACCTGTCTCAGGTGTCCCTCACCTGTCTCACCTGTCTCACCTGTGTCTCACCTGTGTCTCACCTGTCTCACCTGTCCCGCAGATCCTGTACAACCGCACCATGGTGCAGCTGGGCATCTGCGCCTTCCGCCAGGGGCTCACCTGCCCCTCACCTGTCTCACCTGTCCCTCACCTGTCTCAGGTGTCCCTCACCTGTCCCACCTGTCCCGCAGATCCTGTACAACCGCACCATGGTGCAGCTGAGCATCTGCACCTTCCGCCAGGGGCTCACCTGTGTCTCACCTGTCTCAGGTGTCCCTCACCTGTCCCACCTGTGTCTCACCTGTGTCTCACCTGTCTCACCTGTCCCTCACCTGTCCCACCTGTCCCGCAGATCCTGTACAACCGCACCATGGTGCAGCTGGGCATCTGCGCCTTCCGCCAGGGGCTCACCTGCCCCTCACCTGTCTCTCACCTGTCCCTCACCTGTGTCTCACCTGTCCCTCACCTGTCCCTCACCTGTCCCTCACCTGTCTCACCTGTCCCACCTGTCCCACAGATCCTGTACAACCGCACCATGGTGCAGCTGGGCATCTGCACCTTCCGCCAGGGGCTCACCTGCCCCTCACCTGTCCCACCTGTCTCTCACCTGTATCTCACCTGTCTCAGGTGTCCCTCACCTGTCTCAGGTGTCCCTCACCTGTCCCACCTGTCCCGCAGATCCTCTACAACCGCACCATGGTTCAGCTGGGCATCTGCGCCTTCCGCCAGGGGCTCACCTGCCCCACCTGCTCCTCACCTGTCTCAGGTGTCCCTCACCTGTGTCTCACCTGTCTCTCACCTGTCTCACCTGTCCCTCACCTGTCTCACCTGTCTCACCTGTCCCGCAGATCCTGTACAACCGCACCATGGTGCAGCTGGGCATCTGCGCCTTCCGCCAGGGGCTGATCAAGGACGCGCACAACGCGCTGCTGGACATCCAGAGCTCGGGCCGCGCCAAGGAGCTGCTGGGCCAGGGGCTGCTGCTGCGCAGCCTGCAGGAGCGCAACGCCGAGCAGGAGAAGGTGGAGAAGCGCCGCCAGGTGCCCTTCCACATGCACGTCAACCTGGAGCTGCTCGAGTGCGTCTACCTGGTGGCGGCCATGCTGCTGGAGATCCCCTACATGGCGGCGCACGAGTTCGACGCCCGCCGCAGGATGATCAGCAAGCAGTTCCACCACCAGCTGCGCGTGGGCGAGCGCCAGCCGCTCCTGGGTACGGCCGGGTCTGAACCCAAATCTGGAGGGTTTGGCCCAAAATTTGGAGGTTTTGGCCCAATATTAGGAGGTTTTGACCCAAAATGTGGAGGTTTTGACCCAAAATTTCGATGTTTTATGTTGAAATTTGGAGGTTTTGACCCAAAATGTGGAGGTTTTGACCCAAAATTTCGATGTTTTATGTTGAAATTTGGAGGTTTTGACCCAAAATTTGGAGGTTTTAACCCAAAGTTTTGAGGTTTATGTTGAAATTTCGAGGTTTTGACTCAAAATGTGGAGGTTTTGACCCAAAATCTGGAGGTTTTGACCCAAAATCTGGAGGTTTTGACTCAAAATTTGGATTGTTTCTGTTGAAATTTGGAGGTTTTGACTCAAAATTTGGATTGTTTCTGTTGAAATTTGGAGGTTTTGATCCAAAATCTGGAGGTTTTGACCCAAAATATGGAGGTTTTGACCCTAAGTTTGGAGGTTTTGACCCAAAACGTGGAGGTTTTGACCCAAAATTTGGAGGTTTTGATTTAAAATCTGGAGGTTTTGACCCAAAATCTGGAGGTTTTGACCCAAAATCTGGAGGTTTTGACCCTAAGTTTGGAGGTTTTGACTCAAAATTTGGATTGTTTCTGTTGAAATTTGGAGGTTTTGACCCAAAGTTTGGAGGTTTTCTGTTGAAATGTGGAGGTTTTGACCCAAAATCTGGAGGTTTTGACCCTAAGTTTGGAGGTTTTGACCCAAAATGTGGAGGTTTTGACCCAAAATTTGGAGGTTTTGACTCAAAATCTGGAGGTTTTGACCCTAAGTTTGGAGGTTTTGGCCCTAAGTTTGGAGGTTTTGACTCAAAATTTGGATTATTTCTGTTGAAATTTGGAGGTTTTGACCCAAAGTTTGGAGGTTTTCTGTTGAAATGTGGAGGTTTTGACCCAAAATCTGGAGGTTTTGACCCAAAATCTGGAGGTTGTGACTCAAAATTTGGAGGTTTTATGTTGAAATTTGGAGGTTTTGACCCAAAATTTGGGTGTTTTGTGTTGAAATTTGGGGGGTTTGACCCAAAATTTGGATGGTTTATGTTGAAAATTCGAGGTTTTGACCCAAAATGTGGATGTTTTATGTTTAAATTTGGGGGTTTTGGGGTCAAAAATGGGGTTTTGAGGTCCATAGTTATCTTAACTCGGTCTTGGTTTGGATTTTTATCTTCTAAAATGGCGGTTCTAGATCTTATTGAGGTTCCTCAGACCAAAATCGGTTCTTTTGCCCAAAATTCGAATATTTTGACCCAAAATTGAGTTCCTGAGGTCCATAATTATCTTTTTTCAGTCTTGGTTGGGTTCTTTTATCTTCTAAAATGGCGCTTTTCGATCTTCTTGAGGTTCTTCAGACCAAAATCGGTTCTTTTGACCGAAATTTGGGGATTTTGACCCAAAATTGGGTTCCTGAGGTCCACAATTATCTTTTTTCAGTCTTGGTTTGGTTCTTTTATCTTCTAAAATGTCGCTTTTAGATCTTCTTGAGGTTCCTCAGACCAAAATCGGTTCTTTTGCCCAAAATGAGCATTTTTTGCCCAAAATTTTGTGATTTTGACCCAAAATCGGGTTCTTGGTGTCCACAATTCTCTCAGTCCACTCTGGGTTTGCTTCTCCCGCTCCAAAATTTGGACCTTTCGGATCTTCGTGACGTCCCTCACCCCAAAGTCGCTTCTTTAGACCCAAAAATGGGATTTTTTGGCCCAAAATGCCGTTTTTATGCCTAAAATGGAAATTTTTTTCTCAAAACTGGTGGGTTTTGCCCCAGAATTTCAGTACCTGTCCCCAGGTGTGTCACCTGTCACCTGTGTCCCACCTGTGTCCCACCTGTCCAGGTCCTCCTCAAGACCTGGAGGCGCCGCCATTTTGTCACCTCCAAAATTCCATTTTTAACCCTAAAAACCCCCTTTTTTTTTGCCCAAAAATGGTGTTTTTTCCCCCAAACCCGGGGATATTTTTACCCTCACCTGTCCCCAGGTGCGTCACCTGTCACCTGTGTCCCACCTGTGTCCCACCTGTCCAGGTCCTCCTCAAGACCTGGAGGCGCCCCCATTTTGTCACCCCAAAAAATTCCATTTTTAACCCTAAAAACCCCCAATTTTTTTCCCAAAAATGGGGTTTTTCCCCCCAAACCCGGGATATTTTCACCCTCACCTGTCCCCAGGTGTGTCACATGTCATCTGTCACCTGTGTCCCACCTGTCCAGGTCCTCCTCAAGACCTGAAGGTGCCGCCATTTTTTCACCCCAAAAAAATCCATTTTTAACCCTAAAAACTCCCAACTTTTTACCCAAATTTGGCATTTTTCACCCCAAAATTCTCTCACAAAATTCTCTCAGTTGTCCCCAGGTGTCCCACCTGTGTCCCACCTGTCCAGGTCCCCCCGAGTCCATCCTGGACCTGGAGGTGCCGCCATTTTGTCACCTCCAAAAACTCCATTTTTAACCCTAAAAACCCCAAATTTTTTGCCCAAAATTGGCGTTTTTTCCCCCAAACCCGGGGTTTTTTCGGCCTCACCTGTCCCCAGGTGTGTCACCTGTCACCTGTGTCCCACCTGTGTCCCACCTGTCCAGGTCCCCCCGAGTCCATCCTGGACCTGGAGGCGCCGCCATTTTGTCACCTCCAAAAATTCCATTTTTAACCCTAAAAACTCCCATTTTTTTCCCAAATTTCGCATTTTTCACCCCAAACTTCTCTCAGTCATCCCCAGGTGTGTCACCTGTCACCTGTGTCCCACCTGTGTCCCACCTGTGTCCCACCTGTCCAGGTCCTCCTCAAGACCTGGAGGCGCCACCATTTTGTCACCTCCAAAATCTCCATTTTTAACCCTAAAAACCCCCATTTTTTTGCCCAAATCTGGCATTTTTTCCCCCAAACCCGGGGTTTTTTCGGCCTCACCTGTCCCCAGGTGTGTCACCTGTCACCTGTGTCCCACCTGTCCAGGTCCTCCTCAAGACCTGGAGGTGCCGCCATTTTGTCACCTCCAAAACCTCCATTTTTAACCCTAAAAACCCCCATTTTTTTGCCCAAATCTGGCATTTTTTCCCCCAAACCCGGGGTTTTTTCGGCCTCACCTGTCCCCAGGTGTGTCACCTGTCACCTGTGTCCCACCTGTCCAGGTCCTCCTCAAGACCTGGCGGCGCCGCCATTTTGTCACCTCCAAAATTCCATTTTTAACCCTAAAAACCCCCTTTTTTTTTGCCCAAAAATGGTGTTTTTTCCCCCAAACCCGGGGATATTTTTACCCTCACCTGTCCCCAGGGGTGTCACCTGTCACCTGTGTCCCACCTGTCCAGGTCCTCCTCAAGACCTGGAGGTGCCGCCATTTTGTCACCTCCAAAACCTCCATTTTTCACCCCAAAAACCCCCATTTTTTCGCCCAAATCTGGCATTTTTCACCCCAAACTTGGGGTTTTTTTGGCGTCACCTGTCCCCAGGTGTGTCACCTGTCACCTGTGTCCCACCTGTGTCCCACCTGTCCAGGTGCTCCTCAAGACCTGGAGGTGCCGCCATTTTGTCACCTCCAAAATTCCATTTTGAACCCCAAAATCTCCCACTTTTTTACCCAAAATTGGCATTTTTCACCCCAAAATTCTCTCAGCTGTCCCCAGGTGCGTCACCTGTGTCCCACCTGTGTCCCACCTGTCCAGGTCCCCTCGAGTCCATCGTGGACCTGGAGGTGCCGCCATTTTGTGATCTCCAAAATTTCCATTTTTCACCCCAAAAACCCCCATTTTTTCCCCAAATTTGGCGTTTTTTCCCCCAAACCCGGGGTTTTTTCGGCCTCACCTGTCCCCAGGTGCGTCACCCGTGTCCCCACCCCGCGCAGGTCCCCCCGAGTCCATGCGGGAGCACGTGGTGGCCGCCTCCAAGGCCATGAAGACGGGCGACTGGCGCCGCTGCCACCGCTTCGTGGTCAACGAGAAGATGAACGGCAAGGTGTGGGACCTGTTCCCCGAGGCCGACCAGGTGCGCGCCATGCTCGTCAGGTGAGCGCCGGCCGCGGCCAGGTGACAAAATCTGGGGGTTTTGGGCGATTTTGGGGGATTTTGGCTCATTTTGGGGGGATTTTGGGGCCTTTTTTAGGTGATTTTAGGGGTGATTTTAGGGTTGAAAATGGGGATTTCAGGGTCTCAGATGAGTTCCAGGTGAGTCTCACCTGAGCAGGTGTGGCCAGGTAATGGAGCTCAGGGATTTTGGGTCATTTTGGGTGGATTTTGGGGCATTTTTTTGTGGTTTTAGGGGGGATTTAGGGTTAAAAATGAGGATTTCGGGGTCTCAGGTGAGTTCCAGGTGAGTCTCACCTGGGCAGGAGTGGCCAGGTAATGGAACTCGGGGGTTTTGGGTCTTTTTGGGGTGATTTTAGGGGTGATTTTAGGGTTAAAAATGAGGATTTCGGGGTCTCAGGTGAGTTCCAGGTGAGTCTCACCTGGGCGGGTGTGGCCAGGGAATGAAATTTAGGGATTTTGGGCAATTTTGGAGGATTTTGGGCGATTTTGAGTCATTTTGGGTGGATTTTGGGGCATTTTTGGGGTGATTTAGGGGTGATTTTAGGGTTAAAAATGAGGATTTTGGGGTCTCAGGTGAGTTCCAGGTGAGTCTCACCTGCGTGGGTGTGGCCGGGTGACCAAATCTGGAGATTTTTGGGGGGATTTTGGGCGATTTTGAGTCATTTTGGGTGGATTTTGGGGCATTTTTGGGATGATTTTAGGGGTGATTTTAGGGTTAAAAATAAGGATTTCGGGGTCTCAGATGAGTTCCAGGTGAGTCTCACCTGGGCAGGAGTGGCCAGGTAATGGAACTCGGGGGTTTTTGGTCATTTTGGGGCATTTTGGGGGTGATTTTAGGAGGGATTTAGGGTTAAAAAATGAGGATTTCGGGGTCTCAGGTGAGTCCCAGGTGAGTCTCACCTGGGCGAGTGGGGCCAGGAAACGAAATTTGGGGATTTTGGGTCATGGTAGGTGGATTTGGGGTCTTTTTAGGGGGAATTTAGGGTAAAAAAATGAGGATTTTGGGGTCTCAGGTGAGTTCCAGGTGAGTCTCACCTGGGCGGGTGGGGCCAGGAAACGAAATTTGGGGATTTTGGGTCATTTTGGGTGGATTTGGGGGCATTTTGGGGGTGATTTTAGGGGTGATTTTAGGGTTAAAAATGAGGATTTCGGGGTCTCAGGTGAGTTCCAGGTGAGTCTCACCTGGGCGGGTGTGGCCAGGGAATGAAATTTAGGGATTTTGGGCAATTTTGAAGGATTTTGGCTCATTTTGGATGGATTTTGGGTGGATTCTGGGTCTTTTTGGGGGGATTTTAGGGGTGATTTTAGGGTTAAAAATAAGGATTTCGGGGTCTCAGGTGAGTTCCAGGTGAGTCTCACCTGGGCAGGAGTGGCCAGGTAATGGAACTCGGGGGTTTTTGGTCATTTTGGGGCATTTTGGGGGTGATTTTAGGAGGGATTTAGGGTTAAAAAATAAGGATTTCGGGGTCTCAGGTGAGTCCCAGGTGAGTCTCACCTGGGCGAGTGGGGCCAGGAAACGAAATTTGGGGATTTTGGGTCATTTTGGGTGGATTTTGGGGCATTTTGGGGGGGATTTTATGGGTGATTTTAGGGTAAAAAATGAGGATTTCGGGGTCTCAGGTGAGTTCCAGGTGAGTCTCACCTGGGCGGGTGGGGCCAGGAAACGAAATTTGGGGATTTTGGGTCATTTTGGGTGGATTTTGGGGCATTTTTGGGATGATTTTAGGGGTGATTTTAGGGTTAAAAATGAGGATTTTGAGGTCTCAGGTGAGTTCCAGGTGAGTCTCACCTGGGCGGGTGTGGCCAGGTGACTGAATTCGGGGATTTTGGGCAATTTTGGGTCGTTTTGGGTCATTTTGGGTGGATTTTGGGGCATTTTGGGGGTGATTTTACGGGTGATTTTAGGGTAAAAAATGAGGATTTCGGGGTCTCAGGTGAGTTGCAGATGAGTCTCACCTGGGCGAGTGGGGCCAGGAAACGAAATTTGGGGATTTTGGGTCATTTTGGGTGGATTTTGGGGCATTTTTGGGGTGATTTAGGGGCTATTTAGGGTAAAAAATTAGGATTTCAGGGTCTCAGGTGAATTCCAGGTGAGTGTCACCTGGGCGGGTGGGGCCAGGAAACGAAATTTGGGGATTTTGGGTCATTTTGGGTGGATTTTGGGGCATTTTGGGGGTGATTTTAGGGGGGATTTAGGGTTAAAAATGAGGATTTTGGGGTGCCCAGGTGAGTTCCAGGTGAGTCTCACCTGGGCAGGAGTGGCCAGGTAATGAAATTCAGGGATTTTGGGCAATTTTGGGTGGATTTTGGGGCGTTTTTTGGATGATTTTAGGAGGGATTTAGGGTTAAAAATGAGGATTTCAGGGTCTCAGGTGAATTCCAGGTGAGTCTCACGTGGGCGGGAGCTGCCAGGTAATGGAACTCGGGGGTTTTGGGTCATTTTGGGGCATTTTGGGGGTGATTTTAGGAGGGATTTAGGGTTAAAAAATGAGGATTTCGGGGTCTCAGGTGAGTCCCAGGTGAGTCTCACCTGGGCGAGTGGGGCCAGGAAACGAAATTTGAGGATTTTGGGTCATTTTGGGTCATGTTGGGTGGATTTGGGGTCTTTTTAGGGGGGATTTAGGGTTAAAAATGAGGATTTTGGGGTCTCAGGTGAGTTCCAGGTGAGTCTCACCTGGGCGGGTGTGGCCAGGTAACGAAATTTGGGGATTTGGGGTCATTTTGAGGGGGATTTTTGAGAGATTTTGGGGTGGATTTGGGGCATTTTGGGGGGGAATTTAGGGTAAAAAAGTGAGGATTTGGGGTGCCCAGGTGTGCCCAGGTGTGCCCAGGTAAGGGAATTGGGGTCATTTTGGGGCCATTTTCAGCCATTTGGGGTCCTTTTTGGGGCAGAAAATGAGAATTTTGGGGGTTGGGGGCGTGCCCAGGTGTGCCCAGGTGTGCCCAGGTGTGCCAGGTGTGCCCAGGTAAGGGAATTGGGGCCATTTGGGGGCCATTTTCAGCCATTTTGGGGCAGAAAATGAGAATTTTGGGGGTTGGGGGCGTGCCCAGGCGTGCCCAGGTGTGCCCAGGAGTGCCCAGGTGTGCCCAGGTAAGGGAAATGGGGCCATTTTGGGGCCGTTTTCAGCCATTTTGGGTCCTTTTTGGGGCAGAAAATGAGAATTTTGGGGGTTGGGGGCGTGCCCAGGTGTGCCCAGGTGTGCCAGGCGTGCCCAGGTGTGCCCAGGTAAGGGAATTGGGGCCATTTTGGGGCCATTTTCAGCCATTTTGGGGCAGGAGATGAGAATTTTGCGGGTTGGGGGCGTGGCCAGGTGTGCCCAGGAGTGCCCAGGTGTCCCCAGGTGTGCCAGGTGTGCCCAGGTGTGCCCAGGTAAGGGAATTGGGGCCATTTTGGGGCCATTATCTGCCATTTTGGGGCAGAAAATGAGAATTTTGGGGGTTGGGGGCGTGCCCAGGTGTGCCCAGGCGTGCCCAGGTGTGCCAGGTGTGCCCAGGTAAGGGAAATGGGGCCATTTTGGGGCCATTTTAAGCCATTTTGGGTCCTTTTTGGGGCGGGAAATGAGAATTTTGGGGATTGGGGGCGTGCCCAGGTGTGCCAGGTGTGCCAGGCGTGCCCAGGCGTGCCCAGGTAAGGGAAATGGGGCCGTTTTGGGGCCATTTTCAACCATTTTGGGTCCTTTTTGGGGCAGAAAATGAGGATTTTGGGGGTTGGGGGCGTGCCCAGGTGTGCCAGGTGTGCCCAGGTGTGCCCAGGTGTGCCCAGGTAAGGGAATTGGGGCCATTTTGGGGCCATTTTCAGCCATTTTGGGGCAGAAAATGAGAATTTTGGGGATTGGGGGCGTGCCCAGGTGTGCCAGGTGTGCCCAGGTGTGCCCAGGCGTGCCCAGGTAAGGGAAATGGGGCCGTTTTGGGGCCATTTTCAACCATTTTGGGTCCTTTTTGGGGCGGGAAATGAGAATTTTGGGGATTGGGGGCGTGCCCAGGCGTGCCCAGGCGTGCCCAGGCGTGCCCAGGTGTGCCAGGCGTGCCCAGGTGTGCCCAGGTGTGCCAGGCGTGCCCAGGTAAGGGAAATGGGGCCATTTTGGGGCCGTTTTCTGCCATTTTGGGTCCTTTTTGAGGTGGGAAATGAGAATTTTGGGGATTGGGGGCGTGCCCAGGTGTGCCAGGTGTGCCAGGTGTGCCCAGGTGTGCCAGGCGTGCCCAGGTGTGCCAGGCGTGCCCAGGTGTGCCAGGTGTGACCCCGCTGTCCCCTCCCCCAGGAAGATCCAGGAGGAGTCGCTGCGCACGTACCTGTTCACCTACAGCAGCGTCTACGACTCCATCAGGTGAGGCCATTTTGGGGCAAAAAACGGAGATTTTGGGTCAAAAACGGGGGATTTGGGGATAAAAAAGAGTGAATTTTTGAGGTAAAAATTTGGGGGTTTTTGAGCTAAAAAACGGTGGATTTTAAGGCTGAAAAAGGTGAATTTTGAGGTAAAAATTGTGAATTTTTAAGGTTAAAAAAAAGGTGGATTTTGAGATAAAAAAGGGTGAATTTTGAAGTAAAATATGTGAATGTTGCGATTAAAAACTGATTTTTTGAGCTGAACAATTGGGAATTTTTGAGGTAAAAAAATTGTGCGTTTTTTGGTTCAGAGTTGTAAATTTTGGGATAAAAATTGGGGAATTTCGAGCTAAAAATTCTGAAAGAGTGAGCTAAAAAATTGGGAATTTTGAGGTAAAAAAAGGTGAAAGTTTGAGCTAAAAATGGGGAATTTTGAGGTAAAAATTGTGAATTTTGAGGGAAAAAATGATGAATTTTGAGACAAGAATTAGTGAATTTTGAGATAAAGGATTGGGAATTTTGAGCTAAAAAATCAGGAATTTTGAGGTAAAAAATTGGGAATTTTTGAGCTAATAAATTGGGAATTTTGTGGTAAAAAAAAAAAGGTGGATGTTCAGAGAAAAATCGTGAGTTTTGTCGGGAAAAAAAATGTGAATTTTTGAGATTTAAAAATAGTGAGTTTTAAGGTAAATAAAGCAGAATTTTTGGTGTTAAAAAAGCCGATTTTGGGTTAAAAAATGACGGAGTTTTGCCTGGCCAGCATGGAGACGCTGGCGGCCATGTTTGAGCTGGACCTGCCCACGGTGCACGGCATCATCAGCAAGATGATCATCAACGAGGAGCTGATGGTGAGGGGGGGACACCTGGGGACAGGTGGGGTGGCACCTGGGGACAGGTGTGGCGGCACCTGGGGGGTGACTCGGGGTCACTTTGGGTGATTTGGGGTCAATTTGGGGCAGTTTGGGATCAATTTTGATCATTTTGGAACCATTTGGGGGTGATTTTGGGGCAGGTGTGGCGTCACCTGTGGGGACAGATGTGGCATCACCTGGGGACAGGTGTGGTGTCACCTGGGGGGTGACTCGGGGTCAGTTTGGGTAATTTTGGGTCAATTTGGGGCAGTTTTGGATTAATTTTGATCAATTTGGGGCCATTTTGGAACCATTTGGGGGTGGTTTTGGGACAGGTGTGACCTCACCTGGGGACAGGTGTGGCCTCACCTGTGGGACAGATGTGGCATCACCTGGGGAAAGGTGTGGCCCCACCTGGGGGGGTGACTCAGGATCAGTTTGGGTGATTTGGGGTCAATTTGGGGCAGTTTTGGATCAATTTTGATCAGTTTGGGGCCATTTTGGAACCATCTTGGGGCAGTTTTGGGACAGGTGTGACCTCACCTGGGGACAGGTGTGGTCTCACCTGTGGGACAGACGTGGCATCACCTGGGGAAAGGTGTGGCCCCACCTGGGGGGTGACTCGTGGTCAATTTGGGAAATTGAGGGTCAATTTGGGGCCATTTTGGATCAATTTGGGGCCATTTTGGAACCATTTTGGGGCAGTTTTGGGGCAGGTGTGGCCTCACCTGTGGGGCAGGTGTGGTGTCACCTGGGGACAGGTGTGACCTCACCCTGGGGGGGTGACTCGGGGTCAGTTTGGGTGATTTGGGGTCAATTTGGGGCAGTTTTGGATCAATTTTGATCAGTTTGGGGTTATTTTGGGACCATTGTGGGGCAATTTTGGGACTGGTGTAGCCTCACCTGGGGGGGCGACTTGGGGTCAATTTGGGAAATTTAGGGTCAGTTTGGGGCAGTTTTGGGTCAGCTTGGGGCAGTTTTGGGGTTACCTGTGGGGCCAGGTGTGGCCTCACCTGTGGGGCGGGTGTGACCTCACCGGGGAGCATCATTTGGGGTCAATTTGGGTGATTTTGGGTCAAATTTGGGGCAGTTTTGGGGTTACCTGTGGGGCCAGGTGTGACCTCACCGGGAGGTGTCATTTGGGGTCAATTTGGGGCAGTTTGGGGTCAAATTTGGGGCAGTTTTGAGGTTACCTGTGCAGACAGGTGAGGGTGTGTCTCCCCGGCCTCATCTCCAGCCCATCCTGGTGTGGGAGACCCCGTTTGGGGCCATTTTGGGGCAATTCGGGGCAGTTTTGGGGTGATTTCAGGTGGGTTTTTTGGGGGGGGGGTTACCTGCAGCACAGGTGAGTCTCACCTGTGCCCACCTGCAGGCCTCGCTGGACCAGCCCACGGCCACGGTGATGATGCACCGGACGGAGCCGACGGCCACGCAGAACCTGGCGCTGCAGCTGGCCGAGAAGCTGGGCAACCTGGTGGAGAACAACGAGCGCGTGCTGGACCAGCGGCAGGGCGCCTACGGGGGGTACTTCAGAGGTGAGCGCACCTGGGCACACCTGGGCACAGCTGGGGCACAGCTGGGGCACACCTGGATACACCTGGGGGAAGCTGGAGGTGTCTGGGTTACACCTGGGGATACCTGGGCACACCTGGGACACACCTGGATACACCTGGGGCACACCTGGACACACCTGGATACACCTGGGGTTCTCAGGGATACACCTGGGGGAAGCTGGAGGTGTCTGGGTTACACCTGGACACACCTGGGCACACCTGGACACACCTGGGGCACACCTGGATACACCTGGGGTTCTCAGGGATACACCTGGGGAAGGTAGAGGTGTTTAGGGTACACCTGGGGATACCTGGGACACACCTGAGCCCCGCCCCGCTCTCACCTGTCCGTCTCTCCCTCCAGACCAGAAAGATGGCGGATACCGCAAGGGCGACGGGTACCTGAGGCGCGGCGGCTTCCGGCAGGAGCGCAGCAACTACTGACCCGCACCTGGCCCACGGCGGGACCCTCAGCTGCCCCACGGAGCCCTCACCTGCCCCATAGATCCATCACCTGCCCCATAGAACCCTCACCTGAGCTACAAATCCCTCATCGGGCAAAGAGTCATCACCTGCCCCACAGGGGCCTTACCTGCCCCGTAGATCCCTCACCCGCTCCATCGAGGGCCCGGCAGCTGGAAATTAATAAATTAATTAATAAAGACTGCGTTAATGAGGTGTTAATTAATGCGTTAATGAGGGGCGGGGCGGGGGCTGCCCCATAGATCCTCGCTCTGCCCCATGGTGACCCCCAAAGCTTCTCCCCTCACGTTTTCCCGCCTTTTTTCTCCCCTCACGTTTTCCCGCTTTTTTTTCTTTCCTCACATTTTCCCGCCTTTTTTCCCCCCCATCAGGTTTTCCGGCATTTTCCTCCCTTCATGGCCTCCCTTCTCTCTGTCCCTTCATGGCCGACCCCTTCCCCATCTCCTCCATCCTCTCCCTTCATAGTTCCCACCATTTTTTTCTCTCAGCCATCTGGCCATTTTCTCCCCTCAGTTTTCCACCATTTTCTCTCCCCTCGTGGCTTTTCATCTTCCTCTCCCCTCACCATTTCCCAACATTTTCTCCGCTCATGGCTGTCCCATCTCCCTGTTCCCTCATGGCTTTCACCATCTTGTTCCCTCATGGCTTCCTTTCTCGTTCTTCCCTCGTGGCTTCCACCATTTTGTGGCCTCACGGCTTCCCTTTCTCCCTGTCCTCTCATGGCTTCCCACCATTTTCTCTCCTCGTGGCTTCCCTCCATTTTCTCCCCTCACCTTTTCCCTCCATTTTCTGCCCTCATGGCTTCCTGCCATTTTCTCCCCTCACAGCTTCCTTCCATTTTCTCCCCCCGTGGCTTCCCTCCATTTTCTCCCCTCACAGCTTCCCTCCATTTTCTCCCCTCACATTTTCCCTCCATTTTCTCCCCTCACATTTTCCCTCCATTTTCTCCCCTCACATTTTCCCTCCATTTTCTCCCCTCATGGCTTCCCTCCATTTTGTCCCCTCACATTTTCCCTCCATTTTCTCCCCTCACACTTTCCCTCCATTTTCTCCCCTCACAGCTTCCCTCCATTTTCTCCCCTCACATTTTCCCTCCATTTTCTCCCCTCACATTTTCCCTCCATTTTCTCCCCTCATGGCTTCCCTCCATTTTGTCCCCTCACATTTTCCCTCCATTTTCTCCCCTCACACTTTCCCTCCATTTTCTCCCCTCACAGCTTCCCTCCATTTTCTCCCCTCACATTTTCCCTCCATTTTCTCCCCTCACATTTTCCCTCCATTTTCTCCCCTCACATTTTCCCTCCATTTTCTCCCCTCACAACTTCCCTCCATTTTCTCCCCTCACAGCTTCCCTCCATTTTCTCCCCTCTGAGTGACCCACTGCTTCTGCCCCACAACTCTCGATTTTTATAAAATTTTGACTTAAAATCCTTAATTAATTAATTGTCCCTCATTAATTAATGGTGTTCCCTGTGCCATAACTTTCCTCATAGATTCTGCCCCATTGTTCTGGCCTATTTTAATAAAATTAATTAATGGATTGCCAAAAGTGTGAATTAATAAAATGATTACTTAGTAATTTATAATTTATAATGAGCTGCAAAGGGGGCGTCCCCTGCCCAATAATCTGCCCCATAACCTTCCCCACAGCTCCCCATTTTGATAAAATGAATTAATTGAATGACAAAAGCATTAATTAATTACTATAAATTATTAATTCATTAACCAACCCTCATTAATGAGCAACAAGGGGATGCACCCTGCCCCATAACGGTTCCCCGCGGTGCCCCAAAAATCATTCAGCCATTAATTACTCATTAAAAACTCCCTCGTTAATGAGTTACGAGGCTGGGGGAGGGGCAGCTTTGCCCCTCATTAATCCCTCACTAATTAACCCTGTTAATGAGTGACTCGAGGGGGGGGAGGGGGATAAATTCATCCCTCCCCCACCTCCCTCAGGGTCCTCCTGGTGCCGCCATGGGGCAGGGGGGGTCCTTGGGGGGATTTATGGGGAGATCTATGGGGCAGGGGAGGTCCCTGGGGGGATTTATGGGGGGATCTATGGGGCAGGGGAGGTCCCTGGGGGGATTTATGGGGGGATCTATGGGGCAGGGGAGATCTATGGGGCAGGGAAGATCATTGGGGGGATTTATGGGGGGATCTATGGGACAGGGGAGATCTGTGGGGCAGGGGAGGTCCCTGGGGGGATTTATGGGGGGATCTATGGGGCAGGGAAGGTCCCTGGGGGGATTTATGGGGGGATCTATGGGGCAGGGGAGGTCATTGGGGGGATTTATGGGGGGATCTATGGGGCAGGGAAGATCATTGGGGGGATTTATGGGGCAGGGAAGGTCCCTGGGGGGATTTATGGGGGGATCTATGGGGCAGGGACACTCTGGGGGTCGATCTATGGGGCAGGGAGAGACCAAAGTTTGGAGGGGGTCCCTGTGGAGATCTATGGGGCAGAGGAGATCAGTGGGGCAGGAGAAGCCTGGGGGTAAATCTGTGGGGCAAGAGGGGTCTGTGGGGGGATCTATGGGGCAGGGGGAGTCAGGAGGTGGGGAGGGGTCGCCGTTGCAGGTGCAGGTGCAGGTGAGGGAGGGCCGGGCCCTGGCGGCCCTGGGGTGGTGGGAGCTGCTCCGGGGCCTGCTGGTGTTCGCCCTCTGCTCCCACCCCCGGCTGCAGCAGGACCCCGAGGCGGTGAGACCCCCTCCCCAAAATGGGGACCCCCCCCTCAATTAAACACCCCTGACCCATAGAGAGACCCATAGAGAGACCCCTGACCCACACCGAGAGCTTCCCTCGGGCCATTTTCTGCCCTCACTAACTGCCCCAGAAGTGACCTCCAAACCCCTCCTTTGCCCCTTAAAAGCCCCCCAAATGACCCCCAAACTCCTCCCAGCCCCCTAAGCAACCCCTAAATCTCCAAACTCACCCCTAGTCTCTGCCCCATAACCTGTTCCCAAACCCCTTAAGTGAACCCCAAAACTCGCCCCTGTTCCTCACAGTCATGGCGGGTCCTGGGCTGTGTCCCTCTGAAGCAGCTGTGGGGGGAAAGTGGGGCAGAAAAGTCTTTGCCGCCTTCATCCTGTTCTCTCATGGCTGCCCTCATTTTCTTCCCTTAGGGATCAGGCCTTTATGTCCCTTCAGGGCTTCCTTTCTTCCCATCCCCTCACTGTTTCCTATCATTTTCTTCCCTCTTATTTTCCCGCCATTTCCTCCCCTCACATTTCCCTACCGTTTTCTCCCCTCACACTCACCCTCCATTTTCTCCCCTCACCATTTCCGGACCATTTTTCCCTTCACATTTCCCCTCCATTTCCACCCCTCACACTTTCCCACCCTTTTCTCCCTTCACACTTTCCCACCCTTTCTCCCCTCACCCTCACCCTCCATTTTTCCCCTCACGCTTGCCCTCCATTTTCTCCCCTCACACTTTCCCGCCCCTTCCTCCCCTCACACTCCCCTCCATTTTCCCCCTCACACTTTCCCTCCCTTTTTCCCCTCACACTTTCCTGCCCTTTCTCCCCTCACACTTTCCCGTCCTTTTTTTCCCCCCATCACATTTTCCTGCCATTTCCTCCCCTCACACTCACCCTCCATTTTTCCCCTCACACTTTCCCACCCTTTCTCCCCTCACGCTTGCCCTCCATTTTCTCCCCTCACACTTTCCCGCCCTTTTTTCCCCTCACACTCGCCCTTCATTTTCCCCTCACACTTTCCCTCCCTTTTTCCCTCACATTTCCCTCCATTTTCTCCCCTCACACTTTCCCGCCCTCTTCTCCCCTCACACTTTCCTTCCCTTTCTCCCCTCACACTCACCCGCCCTTTTCTCCCCTCACACTTTCCCGCCCTTTTCTCCCCTCACGCTCGCCCTCCATTTTCTCTCCACCTCACCCCAATCTCCCTCCATTCCCCACAGTTCCTGCGGGCGTCCCGCCGGGTTCTGGGTCCCCACCTATGGCGGGCCCTTCTCTCCGTGTCCCTTTGGGGACAGTTTGCGGTCGGCCGGAGCCCGGCGGCCGTGCAGGAGCTGGGCCAGCGGCTCCGGGCTCGAGGCCTGCGGCCCTTGCTGGCCCTGCCCATCGAGGGTGAGGGACCCGATGGCGAGGGGTGAGTTGGGGTCATTTGTGGGGGTCACTTGTGGGGTTTTAGGGTCACTAATGGTGTCCTGGGGTCACTTGTGGGTCACTTATGGGTATGGGGGTCACTTATGGGGCAGTTCTGGGGTCCCTTGTGGGTCACTGATGGGCTGTGGGGGTCGCTTATGGGGCAGTTGCGGGGTCACTTACGGGGTTTTGGGGTCACTTATGGGGTTTGGGGTCACTTGTGGGGCAGTTCTGGGGTCACTTACGGGGTTTTGGGGTCACTTACGGGGTTTTGGGGTCACTTATGGGGTTTGGGGTCACTTGTGTGTCACTGATGGGGTTTTGGAGTCACTTGTGGGGCAGTTCTGGGGTGACTGATGGGGTTTTAGGGTCACTTGTGGGTCACTTATGGAGTTCTGGTGTCACTTATGGGGTTCTTGTGGGTCAGGAGTCACTTGTGGGTTACTTACAGGGTTTTAGGGTCACTTATGGGGCAGTTCTGGGGTGACTTCTGGGGTTTTAGGGTCATCGTGGGTAACTTGTGGGTCACTTTTGGGTCACTAATAGGGTCTGGTGTCACCTATGGATCTCGGGTTACTTATGGGTCACTGATGGGGTTTTGGGGTCACTTTGGGGTCACTTGTGGGTCACTGATGGGGTTTTGGGGTCACTTGTGGGTGACTGATGGGTTCGGGGTCACTTGTGGGGCAGCGAGGCCTGGTTCGAGCAGAACTGTGGGGCAGCCCTGGAGTGTGTGGGGCTGGCGGCCGCCTCGGGCCCCGAGCCCGCCATGCAGCTGAAGGTGACGGCGCTGCTGAGCCAGCGGCTCTGCGTGAGTGGGGCGGGGGTCTGTGGGGCAGGGAGAACTGTGGGGTGGGGATCTGTGGGGTGGGGATCTGTGGGGCAGGGGGATCTGTGGGGCAGGGGGATCTGTGGGGTCAATGGGGCAGGGAGGGATCTGTGGGTCAGGGTCTGTGGGGTAGGGGGATCTGTGGGGTGAAGATCTATGGGGTGGGGATCTGTGGGGCAGGTGAGGGATCTATGGGGCAGGATTGAGATCTATGGGGCAGGGGGATCTGTGGGGTGAAGATCTATGGGGTGGGGATCTGTGGGGGCAGGATTGGGATCTGTAGGGCAGGAGAGGATCTATGGGACAGGATTGAGATCTGTGGGGCAGGATTGGGATCTGTGGGGCAGGTGATGGATCTGTGGGGCAGAAGAGGATCTATGGGGCAGAGGAGGATCTATGGGGCAAGTAAAGGATCTGTGGGGGCAGCATTGGGATCTGTGGGGCAGGATTGGGATCTATGGGGCAGGATTGGGATCTATGGGGCAGGTGAGGCCTCTATGGGGCACTGAGGCCTCTGTGGGGCAGGTGAGGCCTCTGTGGGGCACTGAGGCCTCTGTGGGGCAGGTGAGGCCTCTGTGGGGCACTGAGGCCTCTGTGGGGCAGGTGAGGCCTCTATGGGGCACTGAGGCCTCTATGGGGCAGGTGAGGCCCCACAGATGAGCCCTCTCTTTGGCCACGCCCCCCAGGAGAAACTCTCCCTCCGATTGGCCGGGCCGGAAGGGGCGGAGCTAAACCCAGACAAGGTGGCGGCCATGTTGGGTGGCCAGGTAACTCCTCCCCAATTGGCCACGCCCTCTTTTACCTGCGGCACGCCCCTTTTTTGTATGGTACACGCCCCTTTTACCTGGTCCACGCCCCTTTTACCTGGGCCACGCCCCCTCCTTGCAGGTGCCGGAGCTCACCTGGCTCAGCCCGGCCGAGAACGAGCACCTGGGGAGGGGCCTGAGGAGGCTGGAGCAGGTGGCACAGGTGAGGGGGGAGGGGCAGGGCAGCCACCTGGGCTCACCTGAGGGGTCTCGGGTGAGTTACCTGGGCTGGCCCAGGGGGCCAAGGTGGCTCAGGAACACCTGGGGACACACCTGGGGCACACCTGGGGACACCTGGGACACACCTGGGGACACCTGGGAACACCTGGGAACACCTGGGAACACCTGAGCACACCTGGGGACACCTGGGACACACCTGGGGACACACCTGGGGACACCTGGGGACACCTGGGACACACCTGGGGACACCTGGGGACACGTGGGGACACCTGGGACACACCTGGGGACACACCTGGGGACACCTGGGGACACCTGGGACACACCTGGGGACACCTGGGGACACGTGGGGACACCTGGGACACACCTGGGGACACACCTGGGGACACCTGGGGACACCTGGGACACACCTGGGGACACCTGGGCACACCTGGGATACACCTGGGCACACCTGGGGACACCTGGGAACACCTGAGCACACCTGAGCCACATCTGGGCACACCTGAGCACACTTGGGCACTCCTGGGCACACTTTGGATACACCTGAGCTCACCTGAGCCACACCTGGGCACACCTGGGACACACTTAGGACACACCTGGGAACACCTGGGACATACCTGGGAACATCTGGGAACACCTGGGGACACACCCGGGACACATTTGAGACACACCTGGACACCTGAAACACCTGGACACACCTGGGGACACCTGAGACACCTGGAAATGGCGGGAAAAGTGGGATAAGGACACCTGGGCACACCTGGGCACACCTGGGCACACCTGGGCACACCCGGGCTCACCTGTCCCCTCCCTGCAGGCAGCGGTGGCGCGGGACGTGCAGGTGCTGGTGGACGCCGAGATGTCTCACCTGAACCCCGCCCTCACCTGCCTCACCTGGGGGCTGATGTGGAGGCACAACCGGGCGGGGCCCCGCGCCCGCATCTGGCACACCTGGCAGGCCTACCTGAGGGTGAGTGGGCACACCCGGGGGCACCTGAGAGCACCTGGGGGCACCTGGGGGGGTACCCGAGCCACACTTTGGGGTTCCTGGGTCATATCTGGGCTCACCTGGGGGTGTTTTAGTCACACCTGGGCACACCTGGGGCTGTTTTAGTCACACCTGGGCACACCTGGGGGGTAGCTGAGTCATATTTTGGGGCACCTGGGCACCCCTGGGCACACCTGGGGATGTTTTAGTCACACCTGGGCACACCTGGGCAGCCCTGGGCACACCTGGGGGTATTTCAGATACACCTGGGCACACCTGGGTTCACACCTGGGGCACACCTGCGGGTGTTGTAGTCACACCTGGGCACACCTGGGCACACCTGGGGGTGTTGTAGTCACACCTGGGCACACCTGAGCTCCCCTGTCCCCTCCCCCAGGCCACCAAGGCTCACCTGGGTGCACACCTGGGCACACCTGGGGCTGTTTTAGTCACACCTGGGCACACCTGGGCAGCCCTGGGCACACCTGGGGGTATTTCAGTCACACCTGGGCACACCTGGGTTCACACCTGGGGCACACCTGCGGGTGTTTTAGTCACTCCTGGGCACACCTGGGCACACCTGGGGGTGTTGTAGTCACACCTGGGCACACCTGGGCACACCTGGGGCACACTTGGGGCTGTTTTAGTCACACCTGGGCACACCTGGGGGGTACCTGAGTCATATTTTGGGGCACCTGGGCACACCTGAGCACACCCGAGCTCACCTGTCCCCTCCCCCAGGCCACTGAGGCTCACCTGGGCGCTCACCTGGGCACACCTGGGGGTGTTTTAGTCACACCTGGGCACACCTGGGCACACCTGGGGGTGTTTTTGTCACACCTGTGCCCCCCTGTCCCCCCCCAGGCCACCGAGGCTCACCTGGGCGCTCACCTGGGCACACCTGGGCTCACCTGGGCACACCTGGGCACACCTGGGGGTGTTTTTGTCACACCTGTGCCCCCCTGACCCCCCTGTCCCCCCCCCCCAGGCCACCGAGGCTCACCTGGGCGCTCACCTGGCGCAGGTGGGCGGGGCCGGGCTCAGCTGCGGGGTGAAGTTGGTGCGCGGGGCTTACCTGGCCCAGGAGCAGGGGCGGGCCCGGGCCCGGGGCTGCCCCTCCCCCACCTGGGACACACCTGAGGAGACCTCGGCCAGGTGGGGGAGGGGCGGCGCTCCGGGGGCACTTTGGGGGGATTTGGGGTTAAATTTGGGTTAAAATTGGTCAATTTTTGGGTAAAATTTGGTTTAATTTTGGGTGAATTTTGGGTAAAATTTGGTCAATTTTTGGGTGAATTTTGGGTGAATTTTGGGTAAAATTTGGTCAACTTTGGGGTGAATTTTGGGTGAATTTTCGTTGAATTTTGGGTGAATTTTGGGTGAATTTTGGGTGAATTTTGGGTGAAATTTGTGGTAATTTGGTCAATTTTTTGGGTGAATTTTGGGTGAATTTTTTGTGAATTTTGTGTTAAATTTGGTTAATTTTTGGTCTGATTTTGGCTTAATTTTGGGTGAATTTTGGGTGAATTTTGGGTTAAATTCGGTCAATTTTTGGGTGAATTTTGGTTAATTTTGTGGTCAATTTGGTCAATTTTTGGTTAAATTTCCGTTTGATTTTGGGGGAATTTTGGGTGAAATTTGTGTTTATTTGGTCCAGTTTTGGGTGAATTTTGGGTGAATTTTGTGTTAAATTTGGTCAATTTTTGGGTGAATTTTGGGTGAATTTTTTGTGACTTTTGTGTTAAATTTGGTTAATTTTGGGTGAATTTTGGGGGAATTTAGGGTTAAATTTGGATAATTTTGGGTGAATTTTGGGTGATTTTAGGGTTAAATTCGGGTTAAATTTCGTTAATTTTTGGTATAATTTTGGTTTGATTTTGGGGGAATTTTGGGTGAATTTTGCGTTAAAATTGGTTAATTTTGGTTGAATTTTGGTTGAATTTTGCCTGAATTTTGTGTTAAATTTGGTTAATTTTTGCTTTGATTTTGGTTTAATTTTGGGTGATTTTGGGTCAATTTTGGGTCAATTTTGTGTTAATTTTGGTTAATTTTTGGTTGAATTTTGGGTGAATTTTGGGTGAATTTTGGGTGAATTTTGGGTGAATTTTGGGTGAATTTCTGCTGATTTCTGGGTGATTTCTAGGTGAATTCTGGGTGAATTTCAGCTGATTTTGGGCTGATTTCTGGGTGAATTTTGGGTGAATTTTGGGTGCATTTCCGCTGATTTCGGGGTGAATTTTGGGTGAATTTCCTCTGATTTTTGGGTGATTTTTGTGTGGATTTTTGGGTGAATTCTGGGTGATTTCTGGGTGAATTTTGGGTGAATTTCCTCTGATTTCTGGTGAATTTTGGGTGAATTCTGGGTGAATTTCTGCTGATTTCTGGGTGAATTTCTGCTGATTTCTGGGTGATTTCTGGGTGAATTTTGGGTGAATTTCCGCTGATTTTGGGCTGATTTTTGGGTGAATTTTGGGTGAATTTCCTCTGATTTCTGGGTAATTTCTGGGTGAATTCTGGGTGAATTTTAGGTGAATTTTGGGTAAATTTCCATTAATTTTGGGGTGAATTTTGGGTAAATTTCCATTAATTTCAGGGTGAATTTTGGGTAAATTTTGGGTGCATTTCCACTGATTTCCGGGTGAATTTTGGGTGAATTTCCGCTGATTTTGGGCTGATTTTTGGATGAATTCTGGGTGATTTCTGGGTGAATTTCCGCTGATTTCGGGGTGAATTTCGCATGAATTTTGGGTGAATTTCTGCTGATTTTGGGCTGATTTCTGGGTGAATTTTGGGTGAATTTCCGCTGATTTTGGGCTGATTTTTGGGTGAATTCTGGGTGAATTTTGGGTGATATTTGGGTACATTTCCACTGATTTCGGGGTGATTTGGGGGTGAATTTTGGGTGAATTTCCTCTGATTTTTGGCTGATTTTTGGCTGAATTCCGGGTGAATTTTGGCTGAATTCCGGGCGATTTTTGGCTGAATTCTGTGTGAATTTTGGCTGAATTCCGGGTGAATTTTGGCTGAATTCTGTGTGAATTTTGGCTGAATTCCGGGTGATTTTTGGCTGAATTCCGGGTGATTTTTTGGTGAATTCCGGGTGAATTTTTGGCTGAATTCCGGGTGATTTTTGGCTGAATTCCGGGTGATTTTTGGGTGAATTCTGGGTGAATTTTGGCTGAATTCCGGGTGATTTTTGGGTGAATTCCGGGTGAATTTTGGCTGAATTCCGGGTGAATTTTGGCTGAATTCCGGGTGATTTTTGGGTGAATTCCGGGTGATTTTTGGCTGAATTCCGGCTGATTTTTGGCTGAATTCCGGGTGATTTTTGGCTGAATTCCGGGTGATTTTTGGCTGAATTCCGGGTGATTTTTGGCTGAATTCCGGGTGATTTTTGGCTGAATTCTGTGTGATTTTTGGCTGAATTCCGGGTGAATTTTGGCTGAATTCCGGGTGATTTTGGGCTGAATTCCGGGTGATTTTTGGCTGAATTCCGGGTGATTTTTGGCTGAATTCTGTGTGAATTTTGGCTGAATTCCGGGTGATTTTTGGCTGAATCCTGTGTGATTTTTGGCTGAATTCCGGGTGATTTTTGGCTGAATCCTGTGTGATTTTTGGCTGAATTCCGGGTGAATTTTGGCTGAATTCCGGGTGATTTTTGGCTGAATTCCGGGTGAATTTTGGCTGAATTCTCTGTGAATTTTGGCTGAATTCCGGGAGATTTTTGGCTGAATTCCGGGTGATTTTGGGTGCATTCCGGGTGAATTTTGGGTGAATTCCGGGTGATTTTTGGCTGAATTCCGGGTGATTTTTGGCTGAATTCCGGGTGATTTTTGGCTGAATTCCGGGTGATTTTTGGCTGAATTCCGGGTGATTTTTGGCTGAATTCCGGGTGATTTTTGGGTGAATTCCAGGTGATTTT
>NW_024037447.1:35024-56693 GCF_015832195.1 Motacilla alba alba
CCCTTCTCATTAAACCACGCCCCCAAACCCCCATTTAATTCCCTTTTTCTCCCATTTTTTCTCCATTTCCCACCATTTTTTCCCCATTTTTCCCCCTCCCGGCCCCGCCCCAGGCCCCGCCCGGCCAAGCCCCGCCCACCAGTGCATGTGCAGCCAATGGCTGGCCACGTCGAGGGCGATGCTGAGCTGGAAGAGCCCCGCCCAGCGCGGGTAGAGCAGCGCCAGGTTGAGCTGCAGGCAGACGGAGCTCAGCCGGTCCGTCAGCATGTCCAGCATGGCGCCCAGCCGCGACCCTGCCGGGGGGGACAAAACCGGGTCAGGCCCGCGCCGGACCCAGACAGCCCGGCCCGGGGACGGGGGGACGGAATTTGGGGAAAAAACGGGGAAATTTGGGGAGAAAACGGGGAAATTTTGGGGGAAAACGTCAAAATGTGGAGGGGGAACGGGAAGAGAGCAATCCAAGATGGCGGAAGGGGCGGGGCCAATCCAAGATGGCGGAAGGGGCGGGGCCAGGCGGGACGTTCCCAGTTTGGAACTGGGAGCTCCGAATTTGGGGCGCGGCTGTTGAAATTTGGGGGGGGAAAGTCGAAATTTGGGGCAAAAACGGGGAAATTAGGGAAAAACGGCAAGAGAGCAATCCAAGATGGCGGAAGGGGCGGGGCCAATCCAAGATGGCGGAAGGGGCGGGGCCAATACAAGATGGCGGATGGGGCGGGGCCAAGTGGGACGTTTCCAGTTTGGAACTCAGGGCTTTAAATTGGGATCAGGTGACAAAAATTTGGGGGACAAAAGGCGAAATTTGGGGAAAAAACGGGGAAATTTTGGAGGAAATCGTCAAAATTTAGAGGGGGAAATGGGAAGAGAGCAATCCAAGATGGCGGAAGGGGCGGGGCCAATCCAAGATGGCGGAAGGGGCGGGGCCAGGCGGGACGTTCCCAGTTTGGAACTGAGAGCTCCAAATTTGGGGGGGGAAAGTCAAAATTTGGGGGAAAAACGGGGAAATTAGGGAAAAACAGGAAGAGAGCAATCCAAGATGGCGGAAGGGGCGGGGCCAATCCAAGATGGCGGAAGGGGCGGGGCCAATCCAAGATGGCGGAAGGGGCGGTATATATATAACCAGTATAACCAGTATAACTCCGTCCCATCCCAGTCCATCCCAGTGCCCTCCAGCCCCCTCCCAGTATAAACCAGTATAAATCAGTATAACCCAGTATAAACCAGTATAAACCAGTCAAACCTGTACCCTGTCCCAGTATAACCAGTATAAACCAGTATAACCCAGTCCCATCCCAGTCCCTCCCAGTGCCCCCAAGCCCCCTCCCAGTATAAACCAGTATAAACCAGTATAAACCAGTATAAACCAGTCAAACCCATACCCTGTCCCAGTATAAACCAGTCCAAACCAGTATAAACCAGTCCAAACCAGTATAACCCAGTATAACCAGTATAAGCAGTATAAACCAGTATAAACCAGTCCAAACCAGTATAAACCAGTCCAAACCAGTCCCAACCAGTCCAAACCAGCCCAAACCAGTCCAACCCAGTCCAACCCAGTATAAACCAGTATAAACCAGTCCAAACCAGTATAAACCAGTCCAACCCAGTATAACCCAGTACAACCCAGTCCAACCCAGTCCAAACCAGTATAACCCAGTATAACCCAGTATAACCCAGTCCAGCCGTACCCTGCCCCAGCAGCCGCGCCAGGTGCCCGTCCACGGCGTCCAGCAGCGCGGCCAGCGCGTAGCAGGCGGCGGCGGGGCCCGGCCGGGCCGGCATCAGCCCGAGGGACACGGCGGCCAGCAGCACCCGCGCGTAGCCTGGAACCAGTACAGACCAGTATAAACCAGTATAAACCAGTATAAACCAGTATAAACCAGTATACAGCAATATAAACCAGTATAAACCAGTGTAACTCCAGCTCTGGCCACCCAACCGGCATCAGCCAGAGGGACACGGCGGCCAGCAGCACCCGCGCGTAGCCTGGAACCAGTAAAAACCAGTATAAACCAGTATAAACCAGTATGGACCAGTATGGACCGGTATAAACCAGTATACAGCAATATAAACCAGTATAAACCAGTGTAACTCCAGTTTTGGGCACCAGAATGGGTCCCCAAGTGGTGGAGAATGAGTGGAGGACCAGTACAAACCAGTATAAACCAGTATGGACCGGTATAAACCAGTATAAACCAGTATGGACCGGTATGGACCAGTATAAACCAGTATAAACCAGTGTAACTCCAGTTTTGGGCACCAGAATGGGTCCCCAAGTGGTGGAGAATGAGTGGAGGACCAGTACAAACCAGTATAAACCAGTATGGACCGGTATAAACCAGTATAAACCAGTATGGACCGGTATGGACCAGTATAAACCAGTATAAACCAGTGTAACTCCAGCTCTGGCCACCCAACCGGCATCAGCCAGAGGGACACGGCGGCCAGCAGCACCCGCGCGTAGCCTGGAACCAGTAAAAACCAGTATAAACCAGTATAAACCAGTATAAACCAGTATAAACCAGTATAAACCAGTATAAACCAGTATACAGCAATATAAACCAGTATAAACCAGTGTAACTCCAGTTTTCGGCACCAAAACGTCCCCAAATGACACCAAAATGGATCCCCAAGTGATGGAGACTTGGTGGAAGACCAGTATGGACCAGTATAAACCAGTACAGACCAGTCCAAACCAGTTTAAACCAGTATAAGCCAGTATAAACCAGTATACAGCAATATAAACCAGTATAAACCAGTGTAACTCCAGTTTTGGGCACCAAAACGTCCCCAAATGACACCAAAAGGGGTCCCCAAGTGATGGAGACTCGTTGGAGGACCAGTATAAACCAGTATAAACCAGTATAAACCAGTATAAACCAGTATAAACCAGTATACAGCAATATAAACCAGTATAAACCAGTGTAACTCCAGTTTTGGGCACCAAAATGGGTCCCCAAGTGGTGGAGACTCGTTGGAGAACCAGTATGGACCAGTATAAACCAGTATGGACCAGTTTAAACCAGTCTAAACCAGTATAAACCAGTATGGACCAGTATAAACCAGTATAAACCAGCGTAACTCCAGTTCTGGGCACCAAAATGTCCCCAAATGACACCAAAAGGGGTCCCCAAGTGGTGGAGACTTGGTGGAAGACCAGTACAGACCAGTTTGGACCAGTTTAAACCAGTATAAACCAGTACAAACCAGTATAAACCAGTTTAAACCGGTATAAACCAGTATAGACCAGTACAAACCGGTATGAACCAGTAGCACGCCCAACTACAGCCCCACCCAGAGCGCCCCAAACCCCTCCCAGTATAAACCAGTACAAACCAGTTCCTCCCAGTATAAACCAGTGCCCCCCAAACCCCTCCCAGTTCATCCCAGTCCCCTCCCAGTATAAACCAGTCCCCCCAATCCCCTCCCAGTTCACCCCAGTTTGTCCCAGTCCCCCCCCAAACCCCTCCCAGTGCTCCCAGTCCCTCCCAGTATAAACCAGTATCCCCCAAACCCCTCCCAGTATAAACCAGTATCCCCCAAATCCCACCCAGTTCCATCCCAGTTGATCCCAGTCCCCCCCAAACCCTTCCCAGTCCCCTCCCAGTATAAACCAGTACACCCCAAACCCCTCCCAGTTCATCCCAGTACACCCCAAACCCCTCCCAGTATAAACCAGTCCCCCCCAAACCAATCCCAGTCTCCCCCAAACCCCTCCCAGTCCCTCCCAGTATAAACCAGTTCCCCCCAAATCCCTCCCAGTTGATCCCAGTTCCCCCCAGTTCCCCCCAAACCCCTCCCAGTCCCTCCCAGTATAAACCAGTCCCCTCCCAAACCTTTCCCAGTTCATCCCAGTCCCCTCCCAGTTCCCCCCAAACCTTTCCCAGTCCCTCCCAGTATAAACCAGTGCCCCCCAACCCCATCCCAGTTCCTCCCCAGTCCCTCCCAGTTTATCCCAGTCCCCCCCAAACCCCTCCCAGTCCCTCCCAGTCCATCCCAGTATAAACCAGTACCCCCAAATCCACCCCCAGTCCCTCCCAGTCCCCTCCAAACCCCTCCCAGTATAAACCAGTCCCCCCCAAACCCCTCCCAGTCCCCCCAGTGCGGCGCTCACCGATCAGGTTGGGCACGAACAGGAACACGTCCCTCACGGTCGTCACCTTCTCCCCCGCCATGGCCCCGGGACCCCCCCGGGGCCTCCCGGAACCCCCAAAACCCCCAAAAAACCCCAAAATGCCCCAAAATCCCCCAAATTCCCCCCAAAAACCCCCCGGGCGCGCCGCGGCCCCTTTAAGAGCGCCGCGGGTCACGTGGTGCCGGAAGCGGAAGCAACGCGGCAGCTCCAGCCAATCAGAGCGCGGCTGGGCACGCCTGCGCCAATCAGAGCACGCCCACCAAAGCTGCGACCAATAGGAGCTCTCCTAGCAACGGCTGCTCCAATCAGAGCACGCCCGGTGACGCCGCACGCAATGAGAGCTCGCCTAGCAACGGTGTAACCAATCAAAGCACTCCTAGCAACGCCTGTCCTAATTAGAGCCCGCCTAGCAACGCTTTAACCAATCAGAGCTCGCCTAGCAACGCTGTAACCAATCAGAGCCCGCCTAGCAACGCCGCAGCTAATCAGCGGCGCCGCCGGCGCTTCCGGCTTAAGCCACGCCCCCCGGTTGCCGCGGCAACGCGGAAGCGCGGCGTCATTGGCGCGGTAATTATTAATTATTAATTATTAATTAACAGCGGGTTAATTAACGACAGCGGGGCTCATTAGCGACTCCCCGCCCCCTCCTGCGCCCTGTCCTTTAATGAGCCCCTTAATTAACGCGAATTAGCACAAAGCGCGCCGAGCCGATGACGTCACCAGCGTCCTGTTTATTATGAACGGCGTTAATGAGCTTAATTAACGCCCCCGCTTAATGAGGGGCGGGGCCGGGGGGTGGGGGCGGGGTTTTCCTCCCAAGGGAAGATTTGGGGGATTTTTTTCCCATTTTTGGGGATTTTTTCCCCATTTTTGGGGATATTTTTGGGGATTTTTGGGGTTTTTCCCCCAATTGCAAATTTTGGGGCGAAATCCGGGGGTTTTGGGTCAGCAAATGGGGAATTCGGGGAGCAGGGGGGCCCAGACGAGCTGCGGGAATTTCGGGATCTTTCCGGAACGTTCCGCCCGCGGCCGCTCCGGAACCTGGGGGGAGAGAGCCCCGAAATCCGCCCGAAATGACCCAAAATGACCCAAAATTCACCCAAAATAACCTGAAATAACCCGAAATAACCCCAAAATCCACCCGAAATGACCCAAAATAACCCGAAATAACCCCAAAATCCGCCCAAAATGACCCAAAATGACCCAAAATTCACCCCAAATAACCCCGAAATCCGCCCGAAATGACCCAAAATAACCCAAAATTCACCCAAAATAACCTGAAATAACCCGAAATAACCCCAAAATCCACCCGAAAAGACCCAAAATAACCCAAAATTCACCCGAAATGACCCAAAATAACCCAAAATTCACCCGAAATGACCCAAAATAACCCAAAATCCACCCGAAAACCCCAAAATAACCCAAAATCCACCCGAAATGACCCAAAATAACCCGAAATAACCCCAAAATCCACCAAAAATAACCCAAAATGACCCAAAATCCTCTCAAAATGACCCAAAATAACCCAAAATAACCCCAAATCCACCCAAAAACCCCAAAATTCACACAAAAACCACAAAATCCACCCAAAATAACCCAAAATCCACCCAAAATGACCCAAAACCCACCTGAAATATCCAAAATAATCAAAAATTCACCCGAAATAACCCCAAATTCACTGAAATATCCCCCAAATCCACCCAAATCCACCCAAAATAACCCAAAATCCACACAAAAACCACAAAACCCGCCCAAAATTCACCCGAAAAATCCCCCAACCCACCCAAAAAAATTCGAATTTTACCCTAAAAACTTAAAATCCAACAAAAAACCCCAAAATTCACCCGAAAAACAAAAAACCCAACCAAAAACCTTAAAATCCACCCAAAAACCCCAAACTGCACCCAAAAATCCCAAATTCCAGCCAAGAAAAAGCAAATTTCACCCCCAAAACCCCAAAATCCACCTGAAAAAACCCAAAATTCAGCCAAAAACCCAAAATTCCACCAAGAAACGCAAAATCCAACAAAAAAAACCCAAAATACGCCTGAAAAAAATGAAAATTCACCCGAAAATCCCAAAATTCACCCCAAAAAAATGAATTCCGACCAAAAAAAACCCCAAATTTCCCCCGAAAAAATCCCAAAATCCACCCAAAAACCGCAAATTGCACCAAAAAAACCCCGAAAATTCCACCCAAAAACCCAAATTCCACCCAAAACCTCGAATTCCACCCCCAAAAAAAATCAAATTCCACCAAAAATCCCCAAAATTTCAACCGAATCCCCCCAAATTTCCCCCAAAACCACCCTTTTCCCTCCCAAATTTCCCTTTTTCCACCCCAAAATTTCAATTTTTCCCCCCAAAATTCCATTTTTGACCCCAAAATTTGCATTTTCCCCCCAAAAATTCCGTTTTTAACCCCAAAATTTCAATTTTTCCCCCCAAAATTCCATTTTTGTTCAAAAAATTTCAATTTTTGTCCCCAAAATTTGCATTTTTCCCCCCCCAAAATTCCGTTTTTAACCCCAAAATTTCAATTTTTTGCCCCAAATTTTTTTCCCGGCCCCAAAACAACCCCAAAAAACAACAGAAAAAAAACAAAAAAAAGGAAAATCGGGTTGGTTTAAATAATTATATTTTAAATAAAATTAACTCCAAAGAAAACGACGACGAAACCAAAGGAAAAAAAACCCCAAAAACAACGAAAATTGCGACCGAAAAAATCCCAAATTAAAAAAAAATGGAAAAAAAAATTAAAAAAAATCAAAAAGACCCCAAAGGCGCCGCCCCTCCCCCCGAAAATGGGATTTTGGGGACCCCCCCCGGGGAAATAAATAGGAAAAAAAGAGGGGGGGACCCCCAAAATTTTGGGGGGAAAATCCGAAAAAATTGGGAAAATCCCAAATTTGGGGGGTCCAAAACCCAAATTTTGGGGATTTTTGGGGGTTTTGATCCTGAATTTTGGGGATTTTTTTGCTTTTTTGGGGGTTTTGGACCCCAAATTTGGGGTTTTGATCCCAAAATCTCCCCCCAAACTTTGGTATTTTTAAAAATTTTAGGGATTTTGACCTAAAATCTTCCCAAAATTTGGGATTTTTGGGCTTTTTTGGGGGTTTTAGCCCCAAAATCTCCCCAAAATTTGGGATTTTTGGGCTTTTTTGGAGGTTTTGACCCCAAAATCTCCCCAAAATTGGGATTTTTTGAGCCTTTCGACCCCAAGATCTCCCCAAATTTGGGATTTTTGGGCTTTTTGACCCAAATTTTGTTGAGTTTGACTGAGAAACCTCTCCCAAATTTTGGGATTTTTGAGCCTTGGACCCCAAAATCTCCCCAAATTTGGGATTTTTGGGCTTTTTGACCCCAAAATCTCCCCAATTTTGGGATTTTTGGGCTTTTTGACCCAAATTTGTGGGTTTGACTGAGAAACCTCTCCCAAATTTTGGGATTTTTGAACCTTTTGTCCCCAAAATCTCCCCAAATTTGGGATTTTTGGGCGTTTTTGGGGGTTTTAGCCCCAAAATCTCCCCCAATTTGGGATTTTTGGGCTTTTTACCCCAAAAATCTCCCCCAAACTTTGGGATTTTTGAACCTTTTGACCCCAAAATCTCCCCAATTTTGGGATTTTTGGGCTTTTGGGGGGGTTTTGGCCCCAAAATCTCCCCAGTTTCGGGAATTTTGAACCTTTTGACCCCAAAATCTCCCCAAATTTGGGATTTTTGGGCTTTTTTGGGGTTTTAGCCCCAAAATCTCCCCCAAAATTTGAGATTTCTGAGCCTTTTGACCCCAAAATCTCCCCAAATTTGGGATTTTTGGGCTTTTTGGGGGCTTTGGACCCCAAATTTGTAGTTTGGACCCCGAAACCTGCCCGAAATTTGGGATTTTTGCGGGGTTTCGACCCCAAAATCGCCCCCAAATTTGGGCGTTTTTGGGGTCCCGTAGTGTCCGGCCGCCCCTCCCCCACCCCCCCATCACCTCCAGGGCCGCCTGGGGGGGGGAGGGGCGGGGTGGGGGAGGGGCCCCCGACTTTGGGGTCCCTTTTTGGGGGGCGGGGGGAGGGGCCGGGGGGCGGGGCGGGGGATGCGGCTGGGTGGGGGAGGGGCGGCTTTCCCCCCGGGAATCCCCTTCAGGAACCCCCAAACCCCGCCAAAAAAACCCCAAAAACCCCTCCCCAATTTATCCGCGGCGGCCAAAAAGCGCCGGGAACAGCTCGGGGAGGGGGAGCCGCCGCCCCGAGAGCGTTTTTGGGGCACCGGGAGGCGGCTCCTGAACCTCATTTTGTTGGTTTTGGGGAAGAAGGCGAAGAGGCCTCGCTCGGAGGCCAAACCCAAGCGGGAGAAGGCGCGGAAGAGAGGAGGCGGCAAGCCCAAAAGCGCCCTGAGCCACCAGCGGTGGGCTCGGCCGCCGCGGGACAGCTCGCCCAGGACGTAAAGAGGTAAAAACAACCACGGCGAAAGCCAGAGCTGGGCGGCCAGAACCACCACGGGCACGTAGAGGCGGCGGCGCCGGGCGCTGAGGCCCAAAATGGAGGCCAGGCCCAAAATGGCCGCCAGGCCCGAGGACAAGGCCGAGGCGGCCGAGGAGGGACCCCCGAGGTGAGGGCGCAGGGGCAGCAGGGCGTGCGCCAGCGCCAGCCCCGTGGCGCCGCACTCCAGCGCGGAGAGGAAGCCCCGAAATCGCCGTTTCTGAGCCCAAAGCGCGGCCAGGAGGAGGAGGAGGGAGGGCGGCGAGGGGCGGACGGCGGCGGCGAAGGCCAGCAGGGAGCAGAGGAGGTGGGGCAGGAGGGAGGGCGCGGGAAGGGGGGATGGCGGCGCGGCGAGGGGCGGGAGGGGGGGTAGAACGAGGCGCGGCGGGGCGAAGCGGTGGATTTTGAGGGGGGAAACGGGCGTTTTGGGGGGAAAAACGGGGGTTTTGGGGGAGAACACGGAGGGTTTGGGCGGGAAAACGGAGGCGGTGGGGGGGGACAAGATGGTGGCCTGAGGGAAAGGGAGGTTGGGTGAGGGGAGATTGGGGTCTGGGGGCGGCAAAATGGCGTTTTCTGAGGGGGTGTTTGGGTCTGGGGGGGAAAAAGTGGAGTTTTCGGGGGAAAAAGTGGGAGTTTGAGGGGAAAAAGTGGAGTTTTGAGGGGAAAAAGTGGGGGTTTGGGACGGTAAAATGTCAGAGGGGTGTGACAAAATGGCCGCCGGCGAGGGTGAAGTGTGCAGAGGTAAAACGGGGTTTTGTGAGGGGAGATTTGCGTCCGGGGGGGATAAAACTGCGTTTTGTGAGGGCGAAATTGCGTTTTGAGGGGATAAATTTGTGTTTTCGGGGGGTAAATTTGGGTCGGAAAAGGGGAAATCGGGGTTTTGAGGGGGCGAAGGCGGTGAAGACAAAATGGCGGCCGGAGGGGAAGGGGGAGGGGAAAGGGTGGAGGGGGATGAGGGAGGGGATAAAAGGGGGTTTTGGGTGGAAAAAGGGGGGTTTTGGGTGCAGGAAATGAGGTTTGGGGTGGAAAAAGGGGAATTTTGGGTGGAAAAAGGGGAATTTTGGGAGGGTGAGGTTGAGGAGTTTTGGGTGTTTGGGGGAGACAAAATGGCGGCCGGAGGGGACAAGATGGCGGAAATGGCGTCGTCCTGAGGAGAAAAAAAACGGGAAAAATGAGGGGAAAACGGGGAAAAATGAGAGGGAAATGGGAAAAAATGAGAGGGGAAAAATGAGGGGAAAATGGGGAAAAATGAGGGGGAAACGGGAAAAAATGAGGGGAAAAATGAGGGGAAAATGGGGAAAAATGAGGGGAAAATGGGGGGGAAGTGAGGGGAAAATGGGAAAAATTGGGGAAAAATGAGGGGAAAACGGGAAAAAATGAGGGGAAAACGGGAAAAAACGAGAGGGGAAAAATGGGGAAAAATGAGGGGAAAAATGGGGAAAAATGAGAGGGGAAAAAAAAGGGGGAAAATGAGAGGGAAATGGGAAAAAATGAGGGGAAAAATGAGGGGAAAATGAGGGGGAAAGTGAGGGGAAGTGGGAAAAAATGAGGGGAAAAATGGGAAAAACTGAGGGGAAAAAATGGGGAAAAATGAGAGGGAAATGGGAAAAAAATGAGGGGAAAACGGGAAAAAATGAGGGGAAAAAATGGGAAAAATGGGGGGGGGAATAGGAAAAAAATGAGGGGAAAAATGAGGGGAAAAGGGGAAAAATAGGGGAAAAATGAGGGGGACAATAGGAAAAAATCAGGGAAAAAATGGGGGAAAAATGAGGGGAAAACGGGTAAAAATGAGGGGGAAATGGGAAAAAATAATAGGAAAAATGAGACAAAAATGAGGGAAAAATGGGAAAAAATGAGAGGAAAAAATGGGCGGAAAATGAGAGGGAAAATGGGTAAAAATGAGGGGGAAATGGGAAAAAATAGGGGAAAAATGAGGGGGAAAATGAGGGAAAAAATAGGAAAAATGAGAGGAAAATGGGAAAAATGAGAGGAAAAGCCAAAAAACGAGAGGAAAAAAATGAGGAAAAAATGGGAAAAAGTGAGGGAAAAATGAGGGGGAAATGGAGAAAAATGAGAGAGAAATGGGGAAAAATGAGAGAAAAATGAGCAGAAAAACGAGGGGAAAAAGGAAAAAATGGGAAAAAATGAGGATATAATGGGAAAAATTGGGAAAAATGAGAAGAAATGCCAAAAAGTTAGGGGAAAATAGGAAGAACGAGATAAAAATTAGGGGGAAATGGGGAAAAAATAGAGGAAAAATGAGTGAGAAATGGGAAAAAATGAGAGGAAAAAAGGAGGGAAAATTGAGGAAAAACGAGAGAGAGAAATTGGGAAAAGTTAAAGGAAAATGGAAAAAAATGAATGAAGTGAAAATTGATGAAAATGAAGAGAAAATGGAGAAAAATGAGGGAAAAAATGGAAAAATGAGGGGAAAATGAAGGAAAATAGGAAAAAATGAGGGGAAAATGGGAATTATGAGGGAAAATGAGGAAAAAAAGGGGAAAATTGGGAAAAAGGGGGTGGAGATAGAAAATGGCGCCAAGGAAACAAAATGGCGCCGCTTGTGAGCGGAAAAAGAGAATAAAAATGTTATTTTTTGAGGGGAAAAAAGGCAAAAATTGGAAAAACGGGGCCGTTTGTGAGGAGAAAAGGGGGAGAAAATGGAATTTTAAAGGAGTTTTGGGGCGAAATTTGGTGGTTTTGAGGGAAAAGCGGCATTAAAAATTGGGATTAAATTTGGAATTAAAGGTTTTTGGGGGCCCTGAGGGGATTTTTGGGAAGGGGGAGCCCAAAATGAAGGAGCCCAAATCCCCCCAAATCCCTCAAAATTCCCCCCAAATTCCCCGAGATCCATAAAAATTACTAAAATTCCCCCAAATCCCAGAAAATTCCCCAAAATTGCCCCAAGATTCCCAAAGTTTTCCAAAATTCCCCCCAAAATTCCCTCAAAATTCCAGAATTTTCCCCCAAAATACCTGAAAATTTTAAAAATTCCTCCAAAATCCTCCCAAAATTCTCCCCAAATTTCCAAATTTTCCCCTAATTCCCCCAAAATTCCCCCTAAAATTTCCAAATTTCCCCCAAATTTCCCCAAAATTCCTAAATTTTTCTAAAATTCCCCCAAAATTCTCAATTTTACCCGAAATTCCCTCGAAATTCCCAAATTTTTCCAAAATTCTCCCCAAAATTCCAGAATTTTCCCCTAAGATTTTCCAAAATTTCCCCAAAATCCCCTCAAAATTCCAGAATTTTCCCCCAAAATTCTCAAATTTTCCCCCAAATTCCCAATTTTTTCCAAAATTCCCCCAAAAATTCCGAATTTTCCCCAAAATTTTCCAAAATTCCCCCGTAAATTCCAAATTTTCCCCAATTTTTTCCCCGAAATTCCTGAATTTCCCCTAAAATTCCCCCAAAATTCCAGAATTTTCCCCTAAATTTTCCCCCAAATTTCCCGTTTTTCCTGAAATCCCTGGAATTTACCCCAAATCCCCCTCACCTGCGGGGGGGTCCCGGGGGTCCCCTCCCCTCCCCCCTCGGCGTCGTCCTCGGGGTCCCCCGGGCTGGGGGGGTCGCTGCCAACGCTGGGGGAGGGGCTGGGCGGGGCCTGGGGACGCAAAGGGGGAGGAGTCACAAAGGGGGAGGGGCCACGGTAAGGGAGGAGCTGGGGGAGGGGTCACAAAGGGGGAGGGGTCACAAAGGGGGAGGGGCCACAGTGGGAACGCTGGGGGAGGGGCTGGGCGGGGCCTGGGGACGCAAAGGGGGAGAGGTCACAAAGGGGGAGGAGCCACAAAGGGGAGGGGCCAGGGAGGGGCTGGGCGGGGCCTGGGGACGAAAAGGGGGAGGGGTCACAAAGGGGGGGGAGGGGCCAGGGAGGGGCTGGGCGGGGCCTGGGGACGCAAAGGGGGAGGGGTCACAAAGGGGGAGGGGCCACGGTAAGGGAGGGGCTGGGGGAGAGGTCACAAAGGGGGAGGGGTCACAAAGGGGGAGGGGCCACAATGGGAACGCTGGGGGAGGGGCCACAAAGGGGGAGGGGCTGGGGATGCAGGGGGAGGGGCCACAGTGGCAACACTGGGGGAGGGGCTGGGCGGGGCCTGGGGGACACAGGGGGGGAGGGGCCACAGTGGGGGAGGGGCCACAGTGGGGGAGGGGTCATGGTGGGGGAGGGGCCACAAAGGGGGAGGGGCCGAGAAGGGCTCACAAAGTGGGAGGGGTCACAATGGGGGAGGGGCTGGGGGAGGGACCACAGCGGGGGGAGGGGCTGGGGGGGGGTCCTGAGAGGACACATTGGGGGAGGGGTCACAATTGGGGAGGGGCCACTGTGGGGGAGGGGTTACAAAGGGGGAGGGGCTGGATGGGTCCAGGGGAGGGGGCCACAAAGGGGGAGGAGCCAGAATGGGGGAGGGGCCAGAATGGGGGAGGGGCTGGGGGAGGGGCTGCTCTGCACTCACCTCCTCCCTGGCGGCCATCTTGGTTCTGCGCAGCAGCTCCGGGACCACCCCTGGGGGGCGCTGCTGAGCCAGGAAGCCGTGCTGGGGACCCCAAAAACGGCAAAATCACCCCAAAATCAGCCAAAATATCACCCCAAAATCACCCCAAAATCACCCCAAAATCAGCAAAATATCACCCCAAAATCAGCAAAAAACACCCAAAATCAGCCCAAAATCAGCAAAAATCACCCCAATATCACCCCAAAATAACCCAAAACCGGCCACAGTCACCCCAAAATCAGCACAAAACCCCCCAAAATCAGCAAAATCACCCAACACCGGCCAAAATCAGCCCAAAATCAGCAAATGTCACCCAAAATCACCCAAAAATCAGCAAAAACCGGCCAGAATCACCCCAAAACTGGCCAAAGTTACCCCAAAATCACCCCAAAACCGGCCAAAATCAGCAGAAACCACCCCAAAATCAGCAAAAATCACTCAAAACCCGGCCAAAATCACCCCAAAATCAACAAAAAACACCCCAAAATAACCCCCAAACCACCCAAAATCACCAAAATCACCCCAAAATAACCCCAAAAATGGCCAAAATGACCACAAAATCAGCAAAAAACACCCCAAAATAACCCAAAACGGGCCAGAATCAATCACCCTGAAACCGGCCAAAATTACCCCAAAATAACCCCAAAATTGGCCAAAATGACCACAAAATCAGCAAAACCCGGCCAGAATCACCCCAAAACTGGCCAAAATCACCCCAAAATCAGCAAAATCACCCCAAAATCAGCAAAATCACCCCAAAATCACCCCAAAAAAAACCCAGTCCAAAACCACCCCAAAATCAGGTAAAAACCACCAAAATCAGGCAAAAAACCCCCAAAAATCAGCCAAAAAAACCCCAAAATCAGTCAAAACGTGGGGGTTTTGGGGGAGTTTTGGGGCATTTGGGGAAATTTTTGGGGGTTTTGGGGGGATTTTAGGGGATTTTGGGGTTATTTTAGGGGATTTTTGGGGTTATTTTGGGGGATTTTTGGGGTTATTTTGGAAGATCTTCAGGGTTTTTTTCGAGGTGTTTTTGGGGGGATTTGGGGTTTTTTGGGTTTTTTTGGGAGATTTTCAGAGGTTTTCTGGGGTTTTTTTGGGGTTATTTTAGAGGATTTTCAGGCTTTTTTGGGGTTATTTTGGGGTTTTTTTTGGGATTTTTTTGGGGTTTTTTTGGGGGATTTTTGAGGGGGTTTTTTGGGGGACTTTTCGTTTTTTGGGGGGTTTTTTTGGGGTTATTTTGGAGGATTTTCAGGCTTTTTTGGGGTTATTTTGGGGGGTTTTTGGGGTTTTTTGGGGGGATTTTGGGGGTTTATTGGGGTTTTGGGGTTTTTTGGGGGGCATTTTTGGGTTTGTGTTTTTTGGGGGATTTTGGGGTTATTTTGGGGGATTTTGGCTTTTTTGGGGGGAATTTTCAAGGTTTTTTTGGGGTTATTTTGGGGGATTTTTGGGGTTTTTTTGGGGTTTTTGGTTTTGTTTTTTTGGGGGGGGGGGATTTTTGGGGTTTTTTTTGGAGATTTTTGGGGTTTTTTGGGGTTATTTTGGAGGATTTTCAGGGGTTTTTTTGAGATATTTTGGATATTTTAGGGGGATCTGGGGTTTTTTGGGGTTATTTTGGGGATTTTTGGGGGTTTTTTGGGGGGATTTTTTGGGGTTTTTTTGGATTTTTTTTGGGTTTTTTTTTTGGGGAATTTTGAGGGGTTTTTTTGGGGTTTTTTGGGGATTTTTGGGGATTTTTGGGTGTTTGGGCCCCACCTGCAGCAGCTCCCGCGCTCGGGGCCGCTCCTGCGGAAGCTTCCGGAGACACCGAGAGACGAAATCCCGAAACTCCTCCGACCTGGGGGGAATGTGTGGGGCAGGACCCCAAATGTGGGGCAGGAGCCCAAAAATGGGGGTCAGGGACCCCTAAAATGGGGCTGGGACCCCAAAATGTGGGGCAGGACCCCAAAATGTGGGGCAGGACCCCAAACATGGGGCAGGACCCCAAAAATGGGGTTGGGACCCTAAAATGTGGGGCAGGACCCCAAACATGGGGCAGGACCCCAAATGTGGGGCAGGGACCCCAAAATGTGGGGCAGGACTCCAAAATGTGGGGCTGGGACCCCAAAATGTGGGGCTGGGACCCCAAATGTGGGGCAGGACCCCAAAATGTGGGGCAGGAACCCCAAATGTGGGGCAGGACCCCAAATGTGGGGCAGGACCCCAAAAATGGGGGTCAGGGACCCCAAATGTGGGGCAGGACCCCAAAATGTGGGGCTGGGACCCCAAAATGTGGGGCAGGGACCCCAAATGTGGGGCAGGACCCCAAAATGTGGGGCAGGACCCCAAAAATGGGGCTGGGACCCCAAAATGTGGGGCAGGACCCCAAAAATGGGGGTCAGGGACCCCTAAAATGGGGCTGGGACCCCAAAAATGGGGTTGGGACCCCAAATGTGGGGCAGGACCCCAAAATGTGGGGCTGGGACCCCAAAATGTGGGGCAGGAGCCCAAAAGTGGGGGTCAGGGACCCCTAAAATGGGGCAGGGACCCCAAAATGTGGGGCAGGACCCCAAATGTAGGGCAGGGGTCCCAAAATGTGGGGCAGGGGTCCCAAAATGTGGGGCAGGACCCCAAATGTGGGGCTGGGACCCCAAAATGGGGCAGGACCCGAAAATGTGGGGCAGGACCCCAAATGTGGGGTAGGGGTCCCAAAATGTGGGGCTGGGACCCAAAATGTGGGGCTGGGACCCCAAAATGTGGGGCAGGGACCAAAATGTGGGGCTGGGACCAAAATGTGGGGCAGGGACCCCAAAAATGGGGGTCAGGGACCCCTAAAATGGGGCTGGGACCCCAAAATGTGGGGCTGGGGTCCCAAATGTGGGGCTGGGACCCCAAAATGGGGCAGGACCCCAAAATGTGGGGCAGGAACCTTTTATGGGGTTGTGGGTCGCTATGGGGTGAATCTATGGGGCAGGGTGATCTATGGGGCAGGGGGATCTATGGGGCAGGGGGATCTATGGGGTGATCTATGGGGTGGATCTATGGGGCAGGGATGATCTATGGGGTGGATCTATGGGGCAGGGTGATCTATGGGGCAGGGGGATCTATGGGGTGGATCTATGGGGTGGATCTATGGGGTGGATCTATGGGGCAGGGTGGATCTATGGGTCAGGATCTATGGGGCAGGGGGATCTATGGGGTGATCTATGGGGCAGGGGGATCTATGGGGCAGGGTGATCTATGGGATCTATGGGGCAGGGTGATCTATGGGATCTATAGGGCAGGGATGATCTATGGGGCAGGGGGATCTATGGGATCTATGGGGTGGATCTATGGGGTGATCTATGGGGCAGGGGGATCTATGGGATCTATGGGGTGGATCTATGGGGTGGATCTATGGGGTGGATCTATGGGGCAGGGGGATCTATGGGGTGGATCTATGGGGCAGGGTGGATCTATGGGATGATCTATGGGGCACTGACCAGTCCTGGGGGTGCCTCAGCCCCGGCGGGTCTCTCTGCGCGATGTGGTACAGGGCGCTATGGGGCAGGGGGATCTATGGGGCAGGGGGATCTATGGGGTGGATCTATGGGGCAGGGGGATCTATGGGGCAGGATCTATGGGGCAGGGTGGATCTATAGGGCAGGGTGGATCTATAGGGCAGGGTGGATCTATGGGGCAGGGGGATCTATGGGGTGGATCTATGGGGTGGATCTATGGGGCAGGGGGATCTATGGGGCAGGATCTATGGGGCAGAGTGGATCTATAGGGCAGGGTGGATCTATGGGGCAGGGGGATCTATGGGGTGGATCTATGGGGTGGATCTATGGGGTGGATCTATGGGGCAGGGGGATCTATGGGGCAGGATCTATGGGGCAGAGTGGATCTATAGGGCAGGGTGATCTATGGGGTGGATCTATGGGGCAGGGTGATCTATGGGATCTATGGGGCAGGGTGGATCTATGGGTCAGGATCTATGGGGCAGGGATGATCTATGGGGTGATCTATGGGGCAGGGGGATCTATGGGGTGATCTATGGGGCACTGACCAGTCCTGGGGGTGCCTCAGCCCCGGGGGGTCTCTCTGCGCGATGTGGTACAGGGCGCTATGGGGCAGGGGGATCTATGGGGTGGATCTATGGGTCAGGATCTATGGGGCAGGGGGATCTATGGGGTGGATCTATGGGTCAGGATCTATAGGGCAGGGATGATCTATGGGGTGATCTATGGGGCACTGACCAGTCCTGGGGGTGCCTCAGCCCCGGCGGGTCTCTCTGCGCGATGTGGTACAGGGCGCTATGGGGCAGGGGGATCTATGGGGCAGGGTGATCTATGGGGTGATCTATGGGGCAGGGGGATCTATGGGGTGGATCTATGGGGCAGGGTGGATCTATGGGTCAGGATCTATGGGGCAGGGATGATCTATGGGGTGATCTATGGGGCAGGGGGATCTATGGGGTGATCTATGGGGCACTGACCAGTCCTGGGGGTGCCTCAGCCCCGGGGGGTCTCTCTGCGCGATGTGGTACAGGGCGCTATGGGGCAGGGGGATCTATGGGGTGGATCTATGGGTCAGGATCTATGGGGCAGGGGGATCTATGGGGTGGATCTATGGGTCAGGATCTATAGGGCAGGGATGATCTATGGGGTGATCTATGGGGCACTGACCAGTCCTGGGGGTGCCTCAGCCCCGGGGGGTCTCTCTGCGCGATGTGGTACAGGGCGCTCATCGCGTTCAGCTGGAACAGGGGCGGCCTCCGCTCAGCTGTGGGGCGGGAAAAAAACCCTAAAAACCCCGAATTCACCCCAAAATCCAGTCCCAAAAAACCCCAAATTCACCCCAAAATCCAGTCCTTAAAAATCCAAAGACCATTCCTAAATTCAGTCCCTAAAAATCCAGAAATCGCTCCAAAATTCAGTCCCTAAAAACCTTGAAATAACCCCAAAATTTCAGTCCCTAAAAATCAAAAATTCACCCCAAAAATTCAGTCACTAAAAATGCTGAATTCACCCCAAAATTCAGTCCCTAAAAACCCCAAATTTACCCCAAAATTGAGTCCCTAAAAACCCGGAAATCAACCCCAGGTTCAGTCCCAAAAAATCCCAAATTCACCCCAAAATCCAATCCCAAATTCACCCCAAAATTCAGTCCCTAAAAACACAAAATTTATGCCAAAATTTAGTCCCAAAAAACCCCGAATTTACCCCAAAATCCAGTCTCTAAATATCCAGAATTCACCACAAAATTCAGTCCCAAAAAGCCCCAAATTCACCCCAAAATTCAGCCCCTAAAAAGCCCAAATTTAGCCCAAAATTCAGCCCCTAAAAAGCCCAAATTTAGCCCAAAAATTCAGTCTCTAAAAACCCTGAATTCACCCCAAAATCCAGTTCTTAAAAATCCAGAAATCACCCCAAAAATTCAGTCCCTAAAAATCCAGAAATCACCCCAAAATCCAGTCCCTAAAAAGCCCGAATTCACCCCAAAAATTCAGTCTCTAAAAACCCCAAATTCACCCCAAATTTACGCCCCAAAATCCCGCCCAAAAATTCCCCCAAATTGCCCTCGAGACCCCTCCCCAAATTCCCCCCGAAGCCCCCTCCCCAAATCCCCGCTCACCCAGCTCAATGCAGGTGATGCCCAGGGACCACAAAATCCCCCAAAAAATCACCAAAAACACCCCAAATCCCCCAAAATCCCACTAAAACCCCCCAAAACCCCCTCGAGACCCCTCCCCAAATTGCCCCCCGAAGCCCCCTCCCCAATTCCCACTCACCCAGCTCAATGCAGGTGATGCCCAGGGACCACAAACATCCAAAATCCCCCCAGAACACCCCAAAATCCCCGCGAAAACTCCCCCCCCCCCCCCAAAATCCCCCTAAAATCCCTCAAAAAATCCCCCAAAATCCCCTTGAGACCCCTCCCCAAATTCCCCCCAAAGCCCCCTCCCCAATTCCCGCTGACCCAGCTCGATGCAGGTGATGCCCAGGGACCACACACCCCCCCAAATCCCCCCAGAACACCCGAAAATCCCCCAAAACTCCCCTAAAATGACCCAAACCCCCCTTGAGACCCCTCCCCAAACCCCCCCGAAGCCCCCTCCCCAATTCCCGCTGACCCAGCTCGATGCAGGTGATGCCCAGGGACCAGACGTCGGCGCGGCCGTCGTAGAGCCCCTCGTCCATGGCCAGGATCACCTCGGGGGCCATCCTGGGGGGATGGGGAGGGGGGGGGTCAGCCCGAGGACCCCTCCCCCACAACGGGGAGACCCCTCCCCAAATTCGCCCTCCCCCCCCTCACCAGTACGGGGTCCCCACCAAGGACTTGGCCGGGGTGGCCACGGCGGCCGAGCCGAAGTCGCCCAGCTTGACCCGCCCGGGGGCGCCCAGCAGGATGTTCCCGGCCTTGACGTCCCTGCGGGGGCACATGGGGGGCAGGGGGATGGGGGTCAGTGGGGTCAGTGGGGCACAGGGGGGTCAGTGGGGCACAGAGGGGTCAGTGGGGTCAGTGGGGCACAGGGGGGTCAGTGGGGCTGGGGGATGTGGGGCACAGGGGGGTCAGTGGGGCACAGGGGAGTCAGTGGGGTCAGTGGGGCTGGGGGATGTGGGGTGGGGTCAGTGGGGCTGGGGGATGTGGGGCACAGAGGGGTCAGTGGGGCTGGGGGATGTGGGGTCGGGGGATGTGGGGCAGGGTGGGGTCAGTGGGGCAGGGGTGGATGGGGGTCAGTGGGGCTGGGGGATGTGGGGCTGGGGTCAGTGGGGCTGGGGGATGTGGGGCACAGAGGGGGATGTGGGGCAGTGTGGGGTCAGTGGGGCTGGGGGATGTCTGGGGGTGTCAGTGGGGCTGGGGGATGTGGGGCAGTGTGGGGTCAGTGGGGCTGGGGGATGTGGGGCAGTGTGGGGTCAGTGGGGCTGGGGGATGTGGGGTCAGTGGGGTCAGTGGGGCAGTGTGGGGTCAGTGGGGTCAGTGGGGTCAGTGGGGCTGGGGGATGTGGGGCAGAGAAGGGTCAGTGGGGCTGGGGGATGTGGGGTCAGTGGGGCACAGGGGGGTCAGTGGGGTCAGTGGGGCACAGGGGGGTCAGTGGGGCACAGAGGGGGATGTGGGGCACAGGGGGGTCAGTGGGGTCAGTGGGGTCAGTGGGGCACAGGGGGGTCAGTGGGGTCAGTGGGGCTGGGGGATGTGGGGTGGGGTCAGTGGGGCTGGGGGATGTGGGGCAGTGTGGGGTCAGTGGGGCACAGGGGGGTCAGTGGGGCAGGGGGGCAGGGGGGACGTGGGGTCAGTGGGGCACAGAGGGGGATGTGGGGCACAGAGGGGTCAGTGGGGTCAGTGGGGCACAGAGGGGTCAGTGGGGCACAGGGGGGGATGTGGGGCAGTGTGGGGTCAGTGGGGCTGGGGGATGTGGGGCAGTGCGGGGTCAGTGGGGCTGGGGGATGTGGGGCACAGAGAGGTCAGTGGGGCTGGGGTCAGTGGGGCAGTGCAGGGTCAGTGGGGCTGGGGGATGTGGGGCAGTGTGGGGTCAGTGGGGCTGGGGGATGTGGGGCAGTGTGGGGTCAGTGGGGCTGGGGGATGTGGGCACAGAGGGGTCAGTGGGGCTGGGGGATGTGGGGTGGGGTCAGTGGGGCTGGGGGATGTGGGGCACTGAGGGGTCAGTGGGGCTGGGGGATGTGGGGCACTGAGGGGTCAGTGGGGCTGGGGGATGTGGGGCACTGAGGGGTCAGTGGGGCAGTGCGGGGTCAGTGGGGCTGGGGGATGTGGGGCAGTGCGGGGTCAGTGGGGCTGGGGGATGTGGGGCACAGATGGGTCAGTGGGGCTCAGGGATGTGGGGCACTGAGGGGTCAGTGGGGCAGTGCGGGGTCAGTGGGGCTGGGGGATATGGGGCAGAGAGGGGTCAGTGGGGCTGGGGGATGTGGGGTGGGGTCAGTGGGGCTGGGGGATGTGGGGCAGTGTGGGGTCAGTGGGGCTGGGGGATGTGGGGTCAGTGGGGCACAGGGGGGTCAGTGGGGTCAGTGGGGCACAGAGGGGTCAGTGGGGCACAGGGGGGTCAGTGGGGCACAGGGGGGTCAGTGGGGCTGGGGGATGTGGGGCACAGAGAGGTCAGTGGGGCTGGGGGATGTGGGGCAGTGTGGGGTCAGTGGGGCTGGGGGATGTGGGGCAGGGTGGGGTCAGTGGGGCAGAGAGGGGTCAGTGGGGCTGGAGGGGCAGGATCTATAGGGCAGGATGATCTATGGGGCAGGATTTCAGGATCTATGGGGCAGGGTGGATCTATGGGGTGGATCTATGGGGCAGGGTGATCTATAGAGCAGGGTGATCTATGGGGCAGAACCTATGGGGCAAGGTGATCTATGGGGCAGGATGATCTATGGGGCAGGGTGATCTATGGGGCAGAACCTATGGGGCAGGGTGATCTATGGGGCAGGCTGATCTATAGAGCAGGGAGATCTATGGGGTGGATCTATGGGGCAGGGTGATCTATGGGGCAGGGATGATCTATGGGGCAGGGGGATCTATGGGGCAGCCCCACCTGTGGATGACGCCCTGGCCGTGCAGGTAGCCCAGGCTGTGCTGTGGGGCAGGTGATCTATGGGGCAGGATCTCAGGATCTATGGGGC
>NW_024037447.1:57693-111483 GCF_015832195.1 Motacilla alba alba
CCCAAAAATTCAATTTCTTCTTTCTAAAATTCAAAACTTTCCCCTCAAAATTCCTTTTTTTTCCTAAAAAATTCCGGTTTTTCCTAAAAAATTCTTTTTTTCCCCCCCCAAAATTCCAATTTTGGATTTTTTTTCTCCAAAATTTCGGGGTTTTTTTTTCACGAAAATTCGATTTTTTCACCCCAAAATTCCATTTTTTTCCTTCGAAAAACTCAGTGGTCACTCGGGGGTCACTCAGGGGTCACTCAGGGGTCACTCGGGGTCACTCAGGGGTCACTCAGGGGTCACTCGGGGTCACTCAGGGGTCACTCAGTGGTCACTCCTTGACCAGTCCAGTGGTCACTCAGTGGTCACTCCATGTGGTCACTCCAAGGCCAATCCAGTGGTCACTCAGTGGTCACTTTCAGCGGTCACTCAGTGGTCACTCAATGGTCACTCAGTGGTCACTCAATGGTCACTCCTTGACCAGTCCAGTGGTCACTCAGGGGTCACTCCATGTGGTCACTCCATGGTCTCTCTGTGGTCACTCCAAGGCCAATCCAGTGGTCACTCAGTGGTCACTCAGGGGTCACTCCATGTGGTCACTCAATGGTCACTCAGGGGTCACTCCAAGGCCAATCCAGTGGTCACTCAGTGGTCACTCAGCGGTCACTCAGCAGTCACTCAGTGGTCACTCAGTGGTCACTCCAGGGATCACTCAGCGGTCACTCAGTGGTCACTCAGTGGTCAGCGGTCACTCAGTGGTCACTCAGTGGTCACTCAGCGGCCAGTGGTCACTCAGCGGTCACTCAGTGGTCACTCAGCGGTCACTCCAAGGACACTCAGCGGTCACTCAGGGGTCACTCAGCGGTCACTCAGCGGTCACTCAGGGGTCACTCAGCGGTCACTCAGTGGTCACTCAGCGGTCACTCAGTGGTCACTCAGGGGTCACTCCAAGGCCAATCCAGTGGTCACTCAGTGGTCACTCGGTGGTCACTCAGTGGTCACTCAGTGGTCAGCGGTCACTCAGTGGTCACTCCTGGCCGCAGAAGGCGGCGTGAGCCCCCAGGGCGACCCCTCCGGCCGCGGCGATGGCGACTTCGGCCACCAGAGTGACCACAGCGACGGCCAGCGGCTGCTGGGGGAGGGGCACCTGCGGACAGCGGTCACTCAGGGGTCAGTGGTCACTCAGGGGTCACTCAGGGGTCAGTGGTCACTCAGGGTCACTCAGGGGTCACTCAGTGGTCATTCATTGGTCAGTGGTCACTCAGCGGTCACTCATTGATCACTCAGTGGTCACTCAGTGGTCACTCAGTGGTCAGTTGGTCACTCAGTGGTCACTCAGTGGTCAGTGGTCAGTTGGTCAGTTGGTCACTCTGGTCACTCAGTGGTCACTCAGTGGTCAGTGGTCACTCGGTCACTCATTGGTCACTCAGTGGTCAGTGGTCACTCATTGGTCACTCATTGGTCACTCAGTGGTCAGTTGGTCAGTGGTCACTCAGTGGTCACCCATTGGTCACTCAGTGGTCAGTGGTCACTCAGTGGTCAGTTGGTCAGTTGGTCAGTTGGTCACTCTGGTCACTCAGTGGTCACTCAGTGGTCAGTTGGTCAGTTGGTCAGTTGGTCACTCTGGTCACTCAGTGGTCACTCAGTGGTCAGTGGTCACTCAGGGTCAGTGGTCAGTTGGTCACTCAGTGGTCAGTTGGTCAGTTGGTCACCCACTGGTCACTCAGTGGTCAGTTGGTCACCCATTGGTCACTCTGGTCACTCATTGGTCACTCAGTGGTCAGTGGTCACCCATTGGTCACTCTGGTCACTCAGTGGTCACTCAGGGTCAGTGGTCAGTTGGTCAGTTGGTCAGTGGTCACTCATTGGTCACTCAGTGGTCAGTTGGTCAGTTGGTCACTCACTGGTCACTCACCTGCTCGCTCAGGTTGGCGAAGGCGTTCCCGTAGGCCCCGCCCCCCACAAGCCCCTCCCCCAGCGCCAGCGCCGCGGCCACGCCCAGCGCGGGCAGCAGCTGATTGACAGCCACGGCGGCCAATAGGAACGCGGCCAGCAGCACCTGGGGGCGGGGCCGGGAGGGGAGGGGGAAAATGGGGGAAAAAAGGGAAAAATCGGTTAAAAATGGGAAAATCGGGGGGGAACGGGTTAAAAATGGGATTGGAGGGGATCTGTGGGGCAGGAGGATCTATGGGGCACAGGGGAATCTATGGGGCAGGATTGGGATCTGTGGGGCAGGACTGGGATCTGTGGGGCAGGAGGATCTATGGGGCACAGGGGAATCTATGGGGCAGGATTGGGATCTGTGGGGCAGGAGGGATCTGTGGGGCAGGAGGATCTATGGGGCACAGGGGAATCTATGGGGCAGGATTGGGATCTTTGGGGCCAGGGCTGATCTATGGGGCAGGATTGGGATCTTTGGGGCCAGGGCTGATCTATGGGGCAGGATCTATGGGGCAGGCTCAGACCTATGGGGCAGGATTGGGATCTATGGGGCAGCATTGGGATCCATGGGGCAGAATCAATGGGGCAGATGAGATCCATGGGGCAGGATCTATGGGGCAGGATTGGGATCTATGGGGCAGAATCAATGGGGCAGGGGATCTATGGGGCTGGATCTATGGGGCAGGATTGGGATCTATGGGGCAGATCTATGGGGCAGATGAGATCCATGGGGCAGGATCTATGGGGCAGGATTGGAATCTATGGGGCAGGATCTGTGGGTCAGATCTATGGGGCAGATGGGATCTATGGGGCAGGATTGGGATCTATGGGTCAGATCTATGGGGCAGGAAATATCTATGGGGCACAGGGGAATCTATGGGGCAGGATCTATGGGACAGGCTCAGGATTTATGGGGCAGGAGGGATCTGTGGGGCAGGATTGGGATCTATGGGGCAGGCTCAGATCTATGGGTCAGATCTACGGGTCAGATCTATGGGTCAGATCTATGGGTCAGATCTATGGGGCAGGATCTATAGGGCAAGATCTATGGGGCAGGGATGATCTATGGGGCAGATCTATAGGGCAGAGTGATCTATGGGGCAGGATCTATGGGGCAGGAGGATCTATGGGGCAGATCTATAGGGCAGGAGGATCTGTGGGTCCCACCTGTGCCAGCATCAGCCCCCAGAGAGATCTATGGGGCAGGATTGGGATCTATGGGGCAGGATCTATGGGGCAGAAGGATCTATGGGGCAGAGGGATCCATGGGTCGCACCTGTGCCAGCACCAGCTCCCAGAGGGATCTATAGGTCAGGATCTATGGGGCAGGATCTATGGGGCAGAGGGATCTATGGGGCAGGGATGATCTATAGGGCAGGGATGATCTATGGGTCGCACCTGTGCCAGCGCCAGCCCCCAGAGGGATCGATGGGTCAGGATCTATAGGTCAGGATCTATGGAGCAGGAGGGATCTATGGGGCAGGATCTATGGGGCAGATCTATAGGTCAAGATCTATAGGTCAGGATCTATGGGGCAGAGGGATCTATGGGGCAGGATCTATGGGTCAGGATCTATAGGGCAGGGATGATCTATGGGTCGCACCTGTGCCAGCGCCAGCCCCCAGGGGGATCTATGGGGCAGGACTGGGATCTATGGGGCAGAATTTATGGGGTAGAGGGATCTATGGGTCAGGATCTATAGGTCAGGATCTATAGGTCAGGATCTATGGGGCAGGGATGATCTATGGGTCAGATCTATGGGTCAGGATCTATGGGTCAGATCTATGGGGCAGGGATGATCTATGGGTCAGGATCTATGGGGCAGGGGGATCTATGGGTCAGGGATGATCTATGGGTCAGGATCTATGGGGCAGGGAGATCTATGGGTCAGGATCTATGGGTCAGGATCTATAGGGCAGGATCTATAGGGCAGGGATGATCTATGGGTCAGGATCTATGGGGCAGGGATGATCTATGGGTCAGGATCTCTGGGTCAGGATCTATAGGTCAGGATCTATATGGCAGGGATGATCTATGGGGCAGGATCTATGGGTCAGGATCTATAGGGCAGAGGGATCTATAGGTCAGGATCTATGGGGCAGGGATGATCTATGGGGCAGGGATGATCTATGGGTCAGATCTATGGGTCAGATCTATGGGCCAGGGATGATCTATGGGTCAGGATCTATGGGTCAGGATCCATGGGTCGCACCTGTGCCAGCGCCAGCCCCCAGAGGGATTTGTGGGGCAGGATTGGGATCTATGGGGGAGGATCTATGGGTCAGGATCTATGGGGCAGAGGGATCTATGGGGCAGGATCTATGGGGCAGGGATGATCTATGGGGCAGATCTATGGGGCAGGGATGATCTATGGGGCAGGATCCATAGGTCAGAGGGATCTATAGGGCAGAGGGATCTATGGGTTCCACCTGTGCGAGCGCCAGCCCCCAGAGGGATCTATAGGTCGGGATCTATAGGGCAGAATCTATGGGGCAGAGGGATCTATGGGTCAGGATCTATGGGGCAGTATTTGGATCTATGGGGCAGATCTATGGGGCAGAAGGATCTATGGGGCAGAGGGATCCATGGGTCGCACCTGTGCCAGCACCAGCTCCCAGAGGGATCTATAGGTCAGGATCTATGGGGCAGGATCTATGGGGCAGAGGGATCTATAGGGCAGGGATGATCTATGGGTCAGGATCCGTGGGTCGCACCTGTGCCAGCGCCAGCCCCCAGAGGGATCTATGGGTTAGGATCTATGGGGCAGGGATGATCTATGGGTCAGATCTATGGGTCAGGATCTATGGGGCAGGATCTATAGGTCAGGATCTATAGGGCAGGATCTATAGGTCAGGATCTATAGGTCAGGATCTATGGGGCAGGGATGATCTATGGGTCAGGATCTATGGGGCAGGGGGATCTATGGGTCAGGATCTATGGGGCAGGGATGATCTATGGGGCAGGATCTCTGGGTCAGGATCTATAGGGCAGGATCTATGGAGCAGGGATGATCTATAGGTCAGGATCTGTGGGTCAGGATCTATAGGTCAGGATCTATAGGGCAGGGATGATCTATGGGGCAGGATCTATGGGGCAGGGATGATCTATGGGGCAGGATCTATGGGGCAGGATCTATAGGTCAGGATCTATGGGGCAGGGATGATCTATGGGGCAGGGATGATCTATGGGGCAGGATCTATAGGTCAGGATCTATGGGTCAGGATCTATGGGGCAGGATCTATGGGGCAGGATCTATGGGGCAGGGATGATCTATGGGGCAGGATCTATAGGTCAGGATCTATGGGTCAGGATCTATGGGGCAGGATCTCTGGGTCAGGATCTATAGGTCAGGATCTATGGAGCAGGGATGATCTATGGGTCAGGATCTATAGGGCAGGGATGATCTATAGGGCAGGGATGATCTATGGGGCAGGGATGATCTATGGGGCAGATCTATAGGTCAGGATCTATAGGTCAGGATCTATAGGGCAGGGATGATCTATAGGTCAGATCTATGGGTCAGGATCTATGGGTCAGATCTATGGGTCAGGATCTATAGGGCAGGATCTATGGGGCAGGGATGATCTATAGGTCAGGATCTATAGGTCAGGATCTATAGGGCAGGGATGATCTATGGGTCAGGATCCGTGGGTCGCACCTGTGCCAGCGCCAGCCCCCAGAGGGATCTATGGGGCAGGATCTATGGGTCAGGATCTATAGGGCAGGATCGATCTATAGGGCAGGGATGATCTATAGGTCAGGATCTATAGGTCAGGATCTATGGGTCAGGATCTATAGGTCAGGATCTATAGGTCAGGATCTATAGGGCAGGGATGATCTATGGGGCAGGATCTATGGGTCGCACCTGTGCCAGCGCCAGCCCCCAGAGGCGCCGCAGGCGGAGGCAGCGCAGCGACGAGCGCGAGACGAAGACGCCGGCCTGGTACAGCAGCTGCAGCCTGCAAAGGGTTAAATTCGGGAGATTTGGGGTGAAAAATGGGGATTTTGGGGTTAAAAATTGGGGATTTTTGGGGTAAAAAAAAGTGAATTTTTGGGGTTAAAAATTGGGGAGTTTGGGGTTAAAATTCGGAATCTTAAAGGGTTAAAAATTGGGGATTTTTGGGGTTAAAAATGGGAATTTTTGGGGTTAAAATTGGGGATTTTTGGGGTAAAAAATGGGAAATTTTGGGGGTTAAAATTGGGGATTTTTAGGGTAAAAAATGGGAAATTTTGGGGGTTAAAATTGGGAAATTTTGGGGTTAAAAAGGGAATTTTAAAGGGTTAAAAATTGGGGACTTTTGGGCTTAAATTTGGGGAATTTGGGGTTACAAATGGGAAATTTTGAGGTAAAAATGGGAATTTTTGGGGTTGAAAATTGGGGATTTTTGGGGTTAAAAATGGGAATTTTTGGGGAGTAAAATTGGAGATTTTGGGGTTAAAAATGGGAATTTTTGGGGTTAAAATTGGGAATTTTTGGGGTTAAAAATTGGGAATTTTTGGGGTTAAAAAATGGAGATTTTGGAGTAAAAAATTGGGGATTTTTGGGGTTAAAATTGGGGAATTTGGGGTCAAAAATGGGAATTTTTCGAGTTAAAAATGGGGGATTTTGGGGTTAAAAATGGGAAATTTTGGGGAGTAAAATTGGAGATTTTGGGGTTAAAAGTTGGGGATTTTGGGGTTAAAAGTTGGGGATTTTGGGGATAAAAATGGGGATTTTTGGGGTTAAAAACTGGGGATTTTGGAGTAAAAAATTGGGGATTTTGGGGTTAAAATTGGGAATTTTTGGGGTTAAAAAATGGGAATTTTGGGGTTAAAGTTGGGGATTTTTGGGGTTAAAAATGGGAATTTTTGGGGTAAAAATGGGAATTTTTGGGGGTGAAATTAGGGATTTTTAGGGGTTAAAAATTGGAATTTTTGGGGTTAGGAATTAGGGAATTTGGGGGTAAAAACGGGAATTTTTGGGGAACAAAACTGGAGATTTTGGGGTTAAGAACTGGGGGTTTTGGGGTTAAAAATTGGAGATTTTGGGGTTAAAAATGGGAATTTTTGGGGTTAAAAAATGGAGATTTTGGAGTAAAAATTGGGGATTTTGGGGTTAAAGTTGGGGATTTTTGGGGTTAAAAAATGGGAATTTTTCGAGTTAAAAATGGGGGATTTTGGGGTTAAAAATGGGAAATTTTGGGGAGTAAATTTGGAGATTTTGGGGTTAAAAGTTGGGGATTTTGGGGTTAAAATTGGGAATTTTTGGGGTTAAAAAATGGAGATTTTGGAGTAAAATTTGGGGATTTTTGGGGTTAAAAAATGGGAATTTTGGGGTTAAAAAATGGGAATTTTTGGGGTAAAAATGGGAATTTTTGGGGGTGAAATTAGGGATTTTTAGGGGTTAAAAATTGGAATTTTTGGGGTTAGGAATTGGGGAATTTGGGGGTAAAAATGGGAATTTTTGGGGGATAAAACTGGAGATTTTGGGGTTAAGAACTGGGGGTTTTGGGGTTAAAAATTGGAGATTTTGGGGTTAAAAAATGGGAATTTTTGGGGTTAAAAAATGGAGATTTTGGAGTAAAAATTGGGGATTTTGGGGTTAAAATTGGGAATTTTTGGGGTTAAAAAAGGGAATTTTAAAGGGTTAAAAAGTGGGGACTTTTGGGGTTAAATTTGGGGAATTTGGGGTTACAAATGGGAAATTTTGGGGTAAAAATGGGAATTTTTGGGGTTGAAAATTGGGGATTTTTGGGGTTAAAAATGGGAATTTTTGGGGTTAAAAATGGGAATTTTTGGGGTTAAAAATTGGGGATTTTGGGGGTTAAAATTTGGGAATTTTGGGGGTAAAAATTGGAACTTTTGCGGTTAAAATTTGGAAGTTTTGGGGTTAAAAAATGGGAATTTTGGAGTAAAAAATTGGGGATTTTTGGGGTTAAAATTGGGGAATTTGGGGTTAAAAATGGGAATTTTTCGAGTTAAAAATGGGGGATTTTGGGGTTAAAAATGGGAAATTTTGGGGAGTAAAATTGGAGATTTTGGGGTTAAAATTGGGGATTTTGGGGGTTAAAATTGGGAATTTTTGGGGTTAAAATTGGGGATTTTGGGGATAAAAAATGAGAATTTCTGGTGTTAAAAATAGGAAATCTGGGGTGAAAAATCGGGAATTTGGGCGATAAAATTTGGGAATTTTGGGGATAAACTTTGGGACTTTGGGGGTATAAATCGGGGTGGGGGAGGGGCCCTGGGGCGCTTTCCCCTCCCCCCCCTCCCCCCCCGCCCCTCCCCCACTCACGTGCGGTACTGGGCGCTGTGGGGGAGGGGCGAGGAGGGGAAGTACAGCAGCTCCATCTGGGGGAGGGGCCAAAGGTGGGGGAGGGGCCGAGCACCCCTGACCCCTCCCCCACATGCCCCAAGCCCCTCCCCCACCCCAAAACCAAGTGAGGCCCCTCCCCCACCCAAAGGGAACATTTCTGCCCCTCCCCCACTCCCCTGTCCGCCATTTTAGCTCCTCCTGCACCCCTTTAGGCCCCTCCCCCACCCCTTTAAGCCCCTCCCCCACCCACTTTGGTCCCTCCCCCACCCCTTTAAGCCCCTCCCCCAACCTTTAAACCCCTCCCCCAACCTTTAAGCTCCTCCTCCACAACATTAGGCCCCTCCCCCACCCCAAACCCACCATCTTGAGCCCCTCCCCCACCCAAAATCCGCCATTTAGCCCCTCCCCCACCCCTTTAGGCCCCTCCTCCAACCATTTCAGCCCCTCCCCCACCACTTTAAGTCCGTCCCCCACCCTTTAAGCCCCTCCCCCACCGCTTTAAGCCCCTCCTCCAAAGACTTCAGCCCCTCCCCCTGCCTTTAAGCCCCTCCTCCAACCCTTTTGGCCACTCCCCCCACTCCTTTAAGCTCCTCCCCCACCCTTTAAGCCCCTCCCTCACCCCTCAAGCCCCGCCCCCACCCTCAAGCCCCGCCCCAACCCTCAGGCCCCGCCCACCAGCCCCTGGTTGACGAAGTACTCGGCGAAGTAAACGAGGCCCAGCGGCGCCCCCTGGCGGAGCGCGGCCTGCGGGGGGAGGAGCCACGTCAGACCACGCCCCCTGCCCCGCCCACAAACCCCTCCCTCTCCCCTAAGCCCCGCCCCTTTCAAGCCCCCCAATTTCCCCGGAAATTCCCAATTTTTACCCCAAAATTCCCAATTTTTGCCCCAAAATCCCCAAATTTTAGCCCAGAAAATTCCCAATTTTTACCCCCGAAATTCCCATTTTAAACCCCAAAAATTCCCAAATTTTCCACCAAAAATCCCCCAAATTTTAACCCCAAAATTTCCCAAACTTCCCCCTAAAATTCCCAAATTTTCATCCCAAAAATTCCCAAATTTGAACCCAAAATCCCCCAATTTTCAACCCCAAAAATTCCCAAATTTTCACCCCAAAATTCCCAATTTTTAACCCCAAAATTGCAAAATTTTCACCCAAAAATTCCCAAATTTTTCACCCAAAAATCCCCCAATTTTTAACCCCCGAAATTCTCAATTTTTCCCACGAAAATTCCAAATTTTTCCCTTAAAATCCCCAATTTTAACCCGAAAATTCCCCAATTTTGGCCCCCCAAAATTCCCATTTTTAACCCGAAAATTCCCCAATTTGCCCCCCCCCAAAATCCCCAAATTTTTAACCCCAAAATTCCAAAATTTTCTTCCAAAAATCCCCAATTTCCAACCCCCAAAATTCCCAAATTTTCCCTTCAAAATTCCCCAATTTTTAACCCCAAAAACCCCAAATTTCCTCCCAAAATTTGAATTTTTCACCCAAAAAACCCCGAAATTTCACCCAAAAATTCCCAAATTTTCCCCCCCAAAATCCCCCAATTTTTAACCCCGAAAATTCCCAAATTTTTCCCAAATTTTCCCCCCAAAATTCCCAAATTTTCCCCCCAAAATTGGAATTTTTCCCATCCAAATTCCCCTTTAAGCCCCTCCCCTATGCGTCTTTAAGCCCCGCCCCTTTCTCACCTTGGCCACGCCCCATTTCTCCTCCGTGGCCCCGCCCCCTTCGTCGGGCTGGGGGAGGGGCGGGGCCGGCCTGGGGGGAGGGGCGGGGCCGAGGATGAAGAAGAAACTGAGGGGGAAAATTTAAATATGTGATTATTCAAATGAGGGGGAGGGGCCAGAGGAGGCCCCGCCCACTATGGGGGTTTGGCGGGAAAATTGGGAGGTTTTGGGGTTAAAAATGGGAATTTTGGGGCAAAAAATTTGGATTTTTTGGGGTGAAAAAACGGGAATTTTAAGGTCAAAAATTTGGGATTTTGGGGTAAAAATTCGGGAATTTTTGGGGAAAAAAATTGGATTTTTTGGGGGGTAAAAAATGGGAATTTTGGGGGGAAAAGTTTGGAAATTTGGGGAAAAAATTGGGATTTTTGGGGTGAAAAATTGGAAATCTGGAGTAAAAAATTTGGGATTATGGGGTCAAAATTTGGGGTTAAAAATTGGGATTTTCGGGTCGATATTTGGGGTCAAAATTTGGGGATTTTTGGGGAAAAAAATTGGATTTTTTGGGGGTAAAAAATGGGAATTTTGGGGGGAAAGTTTGGAAATTTGGGGTAAAAAATTTGGGGCTTTGGGGTCGAAATTTGGGGTTAAAATTTGGGATTTTGGGGTCAAAATTTGGGATTTTGGGATAAAAAATTGGGATTTTTGGGGTAAAAAATTTGGGATTTTGTGGGCAAAATTTACGAATTTGGGGTTAAAAAAATTGGGATTTTGGGGGTTTAAAACTGGGAATTTTGGGGAAAAAATTGGCAATTTGGTGTAAAAAATTTGGGATTTTGGGGTCAAAATTTGGGGTTAAAATTTGGGATTTTGGGGTTAAAAAGTGGAATTTTGGGCTAAAAAATTGGGATTTTTAGGGTTTAAAAATGGGAATTTTGGGGTAAAAATTTGGGAATTTTAAGGTCAAAAATTTGTGATTTTAGGGTCAAAATTTGGGATTTTGGGGTGAAAAAAATTGGGATTTTTGGGGTAAAAATTGGGCATTTTAGGGTCAAAAATTTGGAAATTTGGGATAAAAAATTTGGAATTTTTGGGGTCAAAAATTGGGGTTAAAATTTGGGATTTTGGAGTTAAAATTTGGGAGTTTTGGGGTCAAAAATTGGGGAAATTTCAGGTAAAAATTGGGGATTTTGGGGTTGATATTTGGGATTTTTGCGTTTAAAATTGGGAATTTCGGATTTTATATTTGGGAATTTTGGGGGTTAAAATTTGGGAGTTTTGGGGTAAAAAACCAGGAATTTTGGGTTTAAAAATTGGGAATTTGGGGACAAATAGTCGGGGATTTTTGGGTTGAAATTTGGGATAAAAATTTGGGGATTTTCAGGTTAAAAACTGAATTTTTGGGCTAAAAAATTGGGGATTTTTGGGTTAAAATCTGAGAGTTTTAGGGTTAAAATTTGGGAGTTTTGGGGGTTAAAATTGGGGATTTTACATAAAAAAGGAATTTTGGGTTAAAAAAAGCAAATTTTGGGTTCTAAAAGGCAATTTTGGGTTAAAAAAAGGCAATTTTGGGTCAAAAAAATCCAATTTTTCCTCACCTGAGCAGCATCAGAGGGGGCAGGGCCAGGAAGGGCAGCAGCGACTGGGGGAGGGGCAGCCACGCCCTCAAACCCCAGAAGGCCAAAGCCCCGCCCACTCCGGCCGCGCCCGTCCCCGACGACCAATAGGAGACGCCGGAGCTGCTGGGGGAGGAGCCGAGTTAGGATGGCCACGCCCACTTTGGAAATGCCCTTATTTGGTCATTTTTCGGCCAATTTTGGTGATTTTGGTCTCAATTTTAGAAGAATTTGCCCCATTGGGAGGCTCCGCCCACTTATCTGCATGACCACGCCCACCACGTTAAGCTCCGCCCACTTGGCCACGCCCCAATCCCAATTTTGGTTGGTTTTGACCAAATTGGTGATTTTTGACAAATTTGGGCAGATTTTCGTGCCATTGAAAAGCCCCGCCCACTTTTAGGTGTGACCACGCCCACCCACCATAAGCCCCACCCATCCACTGGAAGCCCCGCCCACCTAACCCCTCCCTCAATCCCATTTTTGGCTGATTTTGACCAAATTTGGGAGATTTTTAATCCAAATTTACTGCCCCGCCCACTTTTGTGTGGACACACCCACCCACGTGAAGCCACGCCCACTTCATCCCTCGCCCAATCCCATTTTGGCCAATTTTTACCAAATTTGGCCGATTTTACCCCAAATTTGGGGGTTTTTTTTTTGTCCCTCCCCCCATTTTGGGGTGTGGCCCAGGTGGGCATGGCCTTCGTGTGAGGCCACGCCCCCTCAGGTGAGGCCACGCCCCCTTACCTGGGGTAGGAGGAGGCCAGGGTCAGGAAGGTGACCTCACCAAGCCCCGCCCCCGCACTGCCCACGGCCACACCTGAGTGAGCAGAGTGACCAGTGAGTGACCCCCGAGTGACCACAGAGTGACCCTGAGTGACCACAGAGTGACCTCTGACCCCTGAGTGACCCCTGACCCCTGAGTGACCCGCGAGTGACCAGTGAGTGACCCCTGAGTGACCTCTGACCCCTGAGTGACCCCTGAGTGACCAATGAGTGACCCCCGAGTGCCCCCTGAGTGACCCCCGAGTGACCACTGACCCCTGAATGACCCTTGAGTGAGCCCTGAGTGACCTCATTGACTCCCAAGTGACCCCTGAGTGACCCTCGAGTGACCCCCGAGTGACCACTGACCTCTCAGTGACCCTGAGTGACCTCAATGACCCGAGTGACCCCTGAGTGACCCCTGAGTGAGCCCGGAGTGACCACTGACCCCTGAGTGACCCCTGAGTGACTCCTGTGTCACCCCAAGTGACCCCTGAGTGACCCCGGAGTGACCCCGGAGTGACCCCTGACCCCTGAATGACCCCTGAGTGACCCCCGAGGGTCCCCGAGTGCCCCCCAAATGACCCCCGAGTGTCCCCGAGTGACCCCCAAGTGACCCCCGAGTGCCCCCGAGTGTCCCCGAGTGACCCCCGAGTGCCCTACGAGTGTCCCCCAAGTGCCCCCCGAGTGCCCCCGAGTGTCCCCGAGTGACCCCTGAGTGACCCCTGAGGGACCCAAGTGACTACTGACCCCTGAGTGACCGGTGAGTGACACCTGAGTGACCCCTGACCCCTGAATGACCTGAGTGACCCCTGAGTGACCGGTGAGTGACCCCTGAGTGACCCCTGACCCCTGAATGACCTGAGTGACCCCTGAGTGACCCCTGAGTGACCCCTAACCCCAGAGTGACCCTGAGTGACCCCTGAATGACCAGTGAGTGACCCCTAAGTGACCCTTGAGTGACCACTGAGTGACCATGAGTGACCCCTGACGCCTGAGTGACCCCGGAGTGACCCCTGAGTGACCCCAGAGTGACCCCTGACCCCCGAGTGTCCCCGCGTGTCCCCGCGTGTCCCCGCCTTGTGGCCGCTCACCCCCGAGGCCGCTCAGGGTCCCTGTGGCCGCGGCCACGGCGCTGACGCTGCCCCAGAGGCACAGGGCCACGGCCACCGCGCGCAGCCTGCGGCAAAACACCAAAATTCCCCCTTTTTACCCCAAAATTCCCCTTTTTTACCCCAAAATTCCCCTTTTTTACCCCAAAATTCCCCTTTTTACCCCAAAATTCCCCCTTTTTACCCCAAAATTCCCCCTTTTTACCCCAAAATTCCCCTTTTTTACCCCAAAATTCCCCCTTTTTACCCCAAAATTCCCCTTTTTTACCCCAAAATTCCCCCTTTTTACCCCAAAATTCCCCTTTTTACCCCAAAATTCCCCTTTTTACCCCAAAATTCCCCTTTTTACCCAAAAATTCCCCTTTTTTACTCCAAAATGGCCCTTTTGGACCCAAAATTCCCCTTTTTTACCCCAAAATGTCCCTTTTTACCTCAAAAATTCCCTTTTCTTACCCCAAAATTCCCCCTTTTTACCCCAAAATGTCCCTTCTTTACCCCAAATTCTCATTTTTTACCCCAAAATGTCCCTTTCTTACCCTAAATCCCCCTTTTGTACCCCCAAAATTCCCTTTTTTACCCCAAAGTTCCCCTTTTTTGCCCCAATATTCCCTTTTTTTACCCCAAAATTCCCTTTTTTACCCCAAAAATCCCCTTTTTTACCCCAAAATTCCCCCTTTTTACCCCAAAATTCCCCTTAAAAAACCCAAAATTCCACTTTTTTACCCCAAAATTCCCTTTTTTGCCCCAATATTCCCTTTTCCTACCTCAAAATTTCCCTTTTTTACCCCAAAAGGTCCCTTTTTTACCCCAAAATGTCCCTTTTTTACCCCAAAATTCCCTTTTTTACCCCAAAATTCCCCCTTTTATCCCAAAATTCCCCTTTTTTGCCCCAATATTCCCTTTTCCTACCCCAAAATGTCCCTTTTTTACCCCAAAATTCCCCCTTTTTTACCCCAAATTCCCCTTTCTTACCCCAAAATGTTCCTTTTTGTACCCCAAAATGTCCCCTTTTACCACAAAATTCCCCCTTTTTACCCCAATATTCCCCCTTTTTACTCCAAAATGTCCCTTTCTTACCCCAAAAATCCCCTTTTTTTACCCCAAACTTCCCCCTTTTTACCCCAAAATTCCCCTTAAAAAACCCAATTTCCCCTTTTTTGCCCCAATATTCCCTTTTCCTACCTCAAAATTTCCTTTTTACCCCAAAATTCCCCTTTTTTACCCCAAAATTCCCTTTTTAACCCCAAAATTCCCCCTTTTTACCCCAAAATTCCCTTTTTAACCCCAAAATTCCCCCTTTTTACTCCAAAATGTCCCTTTCTTACCCCAAAATTCCCCTTAAAAAACCCAAATTCCCCCTTTTTACCTCAAAATTCCCTTTTTTACCCCAAAAATTCCATTTTTACCCCAAAATGTCCCTTTTTTACCCCAAAATTCCCCCTTTTTACCCCAAATTCCCATTTTTTACCCCAAAATGTCCCTTTCTTACCCTAAATCCCCCTTTTGTACCCCCAAAATTCCCCTTTTTTACCCCAAAATTCCCCCTTTTTACTCCAAAATGTCCCTTTCTTACCCCAAAAATCCCCTTTTTTTACCCCAAACTTCCCCCTTTTTACCCCAAAATTCCCCTTAAAAAACCCAATTTCCCCTTTTTTGCCCCAATATTCCCTTTTCCTACCTCAAAATTTCCTTTTTACCCCAAAATTCCCCTTTTTTACCCCAAAATTCCCTTTTTAACCCCAAAATTCCCCCTTTTTACTCCAAAATGCGCCTTTCTTACCCCAAAATGTCCCTTTTTTACCCCAAAATTCCCCCTTTTTATCCCAAAATTCCCCTTTTATGCCCCAAAATTCCCTTTTTATCCCAAAATTCCCCTTTCTTACCCCACAATTCCCATTTTCCCCCCAAAATTCCACTTTCTTACCCCAAAATTCCCCCTTTTAACCCCAAAATGTCCCCTTTTTACACAAAATTCCCCTTTTTACCCCAAAATTTCCCCTTTTTACCCCAAAATTCCCTTTTTCCTTTTTTTCTAAAAAAAAATTGATTTTTTTCCTGGAAATTTTTGTGTCTTTTTTTCAAAAAAAATCCATTTTTATCCCTCCAAAATTCCCTTATTTTCCGCAAAATATTTTACCCCAAAATATTCCCTTTTTTCCCCCAAAATATTCCCTTGTCCCCTCCAAAAATTGCTTTTTTCACCTCCCAAAACCCCTTTTTTTCTGAAAAAAATCCTCTTTTTTAAAAAAATCCTTTTTTCCCCCAAATTCTTTTCCCCCCCAAAAAATCCTTTTTCCAAATAAACTTCCCCAAAATTTCCTTTTCCCCCAAAAATTCCATTATTTTGTGAAAAAATCCCATTTTCCCACCCCAAAATTCTCTTTTTTCCCTCCAAAAATTCATTTCCACCCCCAAAATATTTGTAAAACGTCCCTTAAGCCCCGCCCACTTAGGCCACGCCCATTTAAGCCCCGCCCCTTCAGGCCCCGCCCCTTTCTCACCTGTCGGGCAGGTAAGGCCCCACCAGGGGCAGCAGCAGCTTCACCACCAGGGCGGGGACGACGTCGGCCAATAGCACGGCCTAAGGGGCGGGGCCAGGCCACGCCCACACAGACCACACCCTGTTAAGCCCCACCCACTCTATGCCCTGTCCAATTGCAATCCCTCTCGTAAAAGCCCCGCCCCTTTTAGCCCCACCCAATCAGACCGCACCTGTTTAAGCCACACCCACAAAGGCACCTCCTCACCTAAGCCACGCCCCTTTAAGCCCCTCCCACTTATCACCCATTTATGCCCAGTTAGCCCCACCCACATAAGCCCCACCCCTTAAGCCCCTCCCTCTTTTAACCCCGTGGCCTACCCACATAAGCCCCTCCCATTTAGACTCCACCCATTTAAGCCCCACCCACTTAAAAGTGCCAGTATTTAGGCCCCACCCACATAAGCCCCACCCCTTTACCCCAACCTTTAAGCCCCACCCCTTTAACCCCCACCTTTCAAGCCCTGCCCATTCAAGCCCCACCCATTTAGGCCCCACCCATTTCACCATCAACCTTTAAGCCCCACCCCTTTAACCCTCACAATATAAACTCCGCCCATTTAAGCCCCACCCCTTTGACCCTTTGGCCTTTAAGCCCCACCCCTTTACTCCCACCCATTGAAACCACGCCCTTTAAGCCCCACCCACTTAGGCCCCACCCCTTAAACCCCACCCTTTAATCCCAGCCCCTTTAAACCCCACCCATTTAAGCCCCACCCCTTTAAACCTCTCCCATTTAAGCCCCACCCTCTAAGGTTCCTCCATTAAAACCACACCCATTCAGCCCCACCCATTGAAGCCACACCCCTTGAACCGCACCCTTTAAGCCCAGCCCCTTTTAGCCCCACCCATTTAAGCCCCTCCCATTTAAGCCACACCCCTTTTAAACCCTGCCACTCTAAGTCCTGCCCTTTCAGGCCCCACCCTTTAAGCCACGCCCACTAAGCCACACCCCTTAAAACCACACCCCTTAGAACCCTTCCCCTTTAATCCCCTGGCATTTAAGCCCCGCCCAGTTAAGCCCCGCCCAGTTAAGCCACACCCCATTAAACCACACCTCTTAAACCCTTTCCCCTTTAATCCCCTCCCAATTTAGCCCCGCCCAGTTAAGCCCCACCCAGTTAAGCCCCACCCACCCCGGTCCCCACGGGGTCGCAGTCGTGCCGGCTCCGATTCTTCCGCTCTTCCCCCTAAAAAATCCGGGGAAAACCCCCCAACATCCAATCAGAAAAAGGGGCGTGGCCCTCATATAGGGTGTGGTCCCAAAATGGGCGTGGCCACTCACGGGGCGTGGCTCCAGCAGGTCGCGGGCGGCGCTGAGCATCACCACGTACGGGAGGTTGTTACAGAGGCCCAGAATCCTGCGGGGGCGGGGCTTAGAGGGGCGTGGCCACGCGGGTGGGCGTGGTCACACTTGGGTGTGGCTCACCTGAAAGGGGCGTGGTCGTGGGGGGAGGGGTCGAAACGGCATGGTTTTGGCGGGAAATTTTGGCGGAGGTGTTTACAGGGGCGTGGTCAAACCTGGGTGTGGTCTAAAGGGGCGGGGCTTAAATGGGTGGGGCGTCGAAAAATGGCATCGTTTTGGCGGGAGTTTGGGGGTTTTGAGCTGGGGAGGGGCTTCAAGGGGTGTGTCCATCAAGGTGGGTGTGGTCACAGCTGGGTGTGGTCTAAAGGGGCGGGGCTTAAATGGCTGGGTGGCCCAAGAAGGCTCAGTTTTGGAGGTAAACTGAGGGGTGTTGAGGTGGGGGAGGGGCTTGGGGGCGTGGTCTCGCGTGGGGGTGGGGCTTCAAGGGCTGGGGGAGGGGCACTCACCAAAAAGCAGCTCCGATTCGCCAGGAGGAGGCCGGGGGGGGAGGGGGAGGGGCAGACTCTTCGGCTGGGGGGGGGGAGGGGAGAAGTTTTGAAGGCATTTTGGGGCAAATTTGGGAGATTTTGGGGTCGGTTTTGCGTCCCGCTCCACTTTTAGTGCCCCGTTCCCCGCTCCCGGTTCCCCTTCCCGAGCCCATTCCCGGCCCCTTTTTCCGGTTTCAATTCCGGCTTTTTATGCCGGTTTTTCTCTCGAATTCCCGGCTTTTATCCCCATTTTTATTCCCCATTTTTGCCTCTCACCCGGCGGCAGCAGCGGTTCCTCGTCCGCCATGTTGGGCGCTGGTCATGTGACACCGCGCGCACGTGACATTTCCACGGGTAACCCTTATTTTGCATAGGGGGCGTGGCTTAAAGGGCGGAGAATCCATATTAGGAGATGGAGGGCGTGGCTTTACCAGGAGGGAATCCTTTTAAGAAAATTTGTGGGCGTGTTTTAAGATGGTGTTAATAATAATATGTAGGCGTGGTTGTCTACCATATAAGGAGAAAAGGCGTGTCTTTAACCATATATGGTGCGTTATGGGCGTGGTTTATACCCACTCTGAGGCGGTGCCGCCATTTTGTCCCGCCCCTCCTTCCTCCCGCTGCTCCCCTCAGGAGCCGCAGCCATTTTGTCCCCCCCCCCCTCCATCCCCGTCATGGCGCTGGTCTCGGCCGATTCCCGCATCGCGGAGCTGCTGGGGGAGCTGCACCAGCTCATTAAACAGACGCAGGTACCGCAATTTAATTCAGGATATTTAAATTTTCTTTCAGAATTTCTCTTTCTTTCTTAGGCTCCCCCATTTTCCATCCCCGATCCCCGTTTGCTTCGCTTTTCCCCTATTTGTCCACACCGGTCCCGTTATTTCTCTCCTTTTTCCCCTCACGGACCCCCAAAATCAGCCATTTCATCCGAAAATCACCTCTTCCCGTCACGGATCCCAAAAATCACCCATTTCACCCCCAAATAAACTTTTTTTCCCCTCACGGACCTCTTGTTTTTCCCTCATTTCCCCTCAGGAATTTGCATTTTCCCGTCACGAATTTGCATTTTCCCCTCACAAACCCCACGTTTCCCCTCAAAATCTCCGGGTTCTCTTCACAAACCTCACAAAATCACCCATTTTTAGCCCTAAAGCGTTCATATTACCCAAAAATCGAGCATGTCTAGTTTTAAAATCACCTATTTTACCATAAACCTGGCAATTCCTCCTGCAAAATGGCCCATTTTATACCACATTCCCAAATTTTACTCTAAAATTGACCGATTTCACCATAAAATTGACCTTTTCTTGCCCCCAAATCACCTGCTTCTACCCCAAATTCCTCTTAATTGACTAAAATCCCCCTCAAATCCCCATTTTCCCTCCTTTTTCCCCCTCAAAATCGCCTTTATCCCTCCCAATCCCTCATAATCCCCAATTTTTGTCTTCTTAAATCTGCTTTTATTGTCTCCAACCCCCAAAATCCCTCATTTTTCCCTCAAAAATCTCCATCTCTTAACTCCAGTCCCCCAAATCCCTCATTTCCTTCCTAAAAATCTCCATTTATTAGCTCCAACTCCTCAAAACCCCTCATCTTTCCCTCAAAATTTCCTATTTTTTAATTCCTACCTCTCAAAATCCCTCATTTTCCTTCCTAATTCTCCATTTATTAACTCCAACCTCCAAATTTCCCAATTTTTCCCTCATAACTCCCCCTTTATAAACCCAAAACTCCTCTTTTCCCTCCTTTTTTTCCTCATTTCCCCCCCTTTTCCTCTCCTTTTTTTCCTTATTTCCCCCCTTTTTTCCCTCATTTCCCCTCTTTTTCCCCAACTTTCCCCCTTTTTTCCTCATTTCCCCAATTTTTCCCCCAACTTTCCCCTCAGGAGGAACGCTCCCGCAGCGAGCACAACCTGGTGAACATCCAGAAGACGCACGAGCGGATGCAGACGGAGAACAAAAGTAACAAATTCTGGGATTTAGAGGGAATTTCAGGGGGGATTTTGGGGGTTTTTGGGACATTTTGACCCCCAAAATCCCCTTCAGTTTCCCCCTATTACCGCACCAAGCTCCGAGGGCTCTACACCACAGCCAAGGCCGACGCCGAGGCCGAGTGCAAGTGAGTCCAGAATTCCCATTTTTAAACCAAAAAAACCCCCAAATTCCTCAAATTTTTGTTTTATCCCTTCAGATTCCCATCTCATCCCTTCAAATTCCCACTTTTTTTCTCTCAGACTTCCACTTTTCCCCTCAGATTTCTGCTTTATTGCTCAAGATTTCCACTTTTTCCCCTCAGATTCCCACTTTTCCCCTCAGATTTCTGCTTTCTGTCCTCAGATTTCTGCTTTTTTCTCTCAAATTCCCTCTTTATCCCTTCAAATTCCCACTTTTCTCCCTCAGATTTCTGCTGTTTCCCTGCTAATTTCCCCTTTTCTCCCTCAGCTTCCCACTTTTTTCCCCTCAGATTCCCATTTTTCCCTTCAAATTCCTTCTTTACCTCTCCAGATTCCCACTTTTTGCCCTCAGGTTTTTTTTTTTCCACCTCCAATTTCTGCTTTTTCTCTCAAATTCCCTCTTTATCCCTTCAAATTCCCACTTTTCCCCCTCAGATTTCTTTTCCCCCTCAGATTTCTGCTGTTTTCCTGCTAATTTCCACATTTTTCCCTCAGATTTCTGCTTTTCCCCCTCAGATTCCCACTTTTTGCCCTCAGATTTCTGCTTTCTGTCCTCAGATTTCTGCTTTTTTCTCTCAAATTCCCTCTTTATCCCTTCAAATTCCCACTTTTCTCCCTCAGATTTCTGCTGTTTCCCTGCCAATTTCCCCTTTTCTCCCTCAGCTTCCCACTTTTTTCCCCTCAGATTCCCACTTTTCCCTTCAAATTCCTTCTTTACCTCTCCAGATTCCCACTTTTTGCCCTCAGGTTTTTTTTTTCCACCTCCAATTTCTGCTTTTTCTCTCAAATTCCCTCTTTATCCCTTCAAATTCCCACTTTTCCCCCTCAGATTTCTTTCCCCCCTCAGATTTCTGCTGTTTTCCTGCTAATTTCCACATTTTCCCCTCAGATTTTTGCTTTTCCTCCTCAGATTCCCACTTCTTCCATCAAATTCCTCCTTTATCTCTCCAGATTCCCACTTTTCTCCCTCAGGTTCCTACTTTTCCCCCTCAGATTCCCGCTTTTTGCCCTCAGATTTTTTTTCCACCTCCTATTTCTGCTTTTTCTCTCAAATTCCCTCTTTATCCTTTCAAATTCCCACTTCCCCCTCATTTCCTCTTTCCCCCTTCAGATCTTCTCTTTTTCCTCTCAAATTTCTCCTGTTTCCCTGCTAATTTTCCTTTCCCCCCCCACATTTTCCCCTCACAATTCCCTCCTAATTTTCCCCAAAACCCCTCATTCTCCACCCCCTCCTCCCCTCTTTTTCCCCCAAAACCCCCCCTTTTCTCTCCCCCACCCCTTCCCACCTTCCAAACTCCACTTTTTCCCCCATTTTTTACCTTTTTTCCCTCATTTTTTTGTCCCCCTCAGCGTCCTCCGGAGAGCTCTGGATAAAATCGCCGAGATCAAATCCCTGCTCGAGGAGCGCCGCATCGGTACGGCCGCTAGGGGGCGCTACTACACCGCTCCCCTCACGGCCGGAAAAAAGGCGGGAAACGCCTCAAACCCCTTCAAAACCCTCAAAATTCCGCCCAAATCCCACAAAATTTGGTGGAATTTGGTTGTTTTTTATTTTTAATTTTTATTTTTTTAATTCCAGCGGCAAAAATCGCCGGGATTTACAGCGAGGCAGAGCCGCCCAGGAAGACGATGAGGAGGGGGGTGCTGATGACGCTGCTGCAGCAGTCGGCCATGACGCTGCCGCTGTGGATTGGGAAGCCCGGGGAAAAGTGAGGAAAAATTGGGGAAAATATGGGTAAAAATGGGAATTTTGGGGAATAATAAGGGTTTTGGCAGGGTAAAGAGGAGAAAAATGGGATTTGGGGGGAAGAAATTGAGATTTGGGGGGAATAAAAGGAGATTTCAGGGTGCTGAGGATGGTGCTGCTGTGGAGGGGGAAGCCTGGGGAAAAGTGAGGAAAAATCGGGGAAAAAAATGGGAATTTTGGGGAATAATGAGGGTTTTGAGAGGGTAAAGAGAGATTTGGTTAAAAAAAGGGGGATTTTGTGGGGAAAAATGGGGAATTTGGAGGGAAAAAGCAGGGGGTTGTGGTGCCAGTGATGCTGGCGCTGTGGATTGGGAAGGCCGGGGAAAAGTGAGGAAAATTGGGGGAAAATTGGGGAAAAAATGGGAATTTTGGGGAATAATAAGGGTTTTTGCAGGGTAAAGAGGAGAAAAATGGGATTTGGGGGGAAAAAACGGGGAATTTGGGGCGAAGAAATTGAGATTTGGGGGGAATAAAAGGAGATTTCAGGGTGCTGAGGATGGTGCCGCTGTGGATTGGGAAGGCCGGGGAAAAGTGAGGAAAAATTGAGGAAAAAATGGGAATTTTGGGGGATAATGAGGGTTTTGGGAGGGTAAAGAGAGATTTGGTTAAAAAAAGGGGGATTTTGTGGGGAAAAATGGGGAATTTGGAGGGAAAAAGCAGGGGGTTGTGGTGCCAGTGATGCTGGCGCTGTGGATTGGGAAGGCCGGGGAAAAGTGAGGAAAAATGGGAAAAAATTGGGAAAAAATAGGAATTTTGGGGAATAATAAGGGTTTTTGCAGGGTAAAGAGGAGAAAAATGGGATTTGGGGGGAAAAACGGGGAATTTGGGGGGAAGAAATGGAGATTTGGGGGGAATAAAAGGAGATTTTTGGGTAATTTTGGCGGAATTTTTAGGAATTTTTGGACAGATTTGGGGGAATTTTGGGGGATTTTTATGGGGAATTTGAGGGGATTTTTGTGGGAAATGTTGGAATTTTTGGGAAATTTGGTGAATTTTTGGGAATTCTTGGGGGAATTTTTGGGAATTTAGGGGAATTTTTGGGGGGAATTTTTGGGAATTCTTGGAATTTTTGGGGGGAATTTAGAGGAATTTTGGGGGGAAATTCTTGGGGGAATTTTCGGGAAAATTTGGTGAATTTTTGGGAATTCTTGGGGGAAGTTTTGGGAATTCAGAGGAATTTTGGGGGAAATTTTGGTGAACTTTTGGGAATTCTTGAGGGAATTTTTGGGAATTCTTATGGGAAATTTTGGTGAATTTTTGGGAATTTAGAGGAATTTTTTGGGGGGAAATTTTGGTGAATCTTTGGGAATTCTTGGGGGATTTTTTTGGGAATTCAGAGCAATATTTTTGGGGCGGAATTTTTCCAAATATTTGGGAAAACTTGGTGAATTTTTGGGAATTCTTGGGGGAATTTTTGGGAATTTAGAGGAACTTTTGGGGGGAATTTTGGGGAAATTTTGGTGAAATTTTGGGAATTCTTGGGGGAATTTTGGGGGGAATTTTTGGGAATTCAGAGGAATTTTTTTAGGGAAACTTTGGAAATATTTGGGAAAATTTGGTGAAATTTTGGGGGAATTTTTAGGAATTTTTTGGGGGGAGTTTTTAAAAATATTTGGGAAATTTTGGTGAATTTTTGGGAATTCTTGGCGGAATTTTTGGGAATTTTTGGGGGAATTTTTGGGAATTCTTGTGGGAATTTTTGGGAATTTAGAGGAACTTTTGGGGGGAATTTTGGGGCAATTTTTGGGAATTCTTGGGGCAATTTTTGGGATTTCTTGGAGGAATTTTTGGAAAAATTTGGGAAACTTTGGTGAATTTTTGGGAATTTTTGGGGGAATTTTTGGGAGTTCTTGGGGGAATTTTTGGGAATTTAGAGGAACTTTTGGGAGGAATTTTGGGGCAATTTTTGGGAATTCTTGGGGCAATTTTTGGGATTTCTTGGAGGAATTTTTGGAAAAATTTGGGAAATATTGGTGAATTTTTGGGAATTTTTGGGGGAATTTTGGGGGGAATTTTTGGGAAATTTTGGTGAATTTTTGGGAGTTCTTGGGGGAATTTTTGGGGGGAATTTTTGGGAAATTTTGGAGAATTTTTGGGAATTCTTGGGGGAATTTTTGGGAATTCTTATGGGAAATTTTGGTGAATTTTTGGGAATTCAGAGGAATTTTTTGGGGGAAATTTTGGTGAATCTTTGGAAATTCTTGGGGGATTTTTTTGGGAATTCAGAGCAATATTTTGGGGCGGAATTTTTCCAAATATTTGGGAAAACTTGGTGAATTTTTGGGAATTCTTGGGGGAATTTTTGGGAATTTAGAGGAACTTTTGGGGGGAATTTTGGGGAAATTTTGGTGAAATTTTGGGAATTCTTGGGGGAATTTTGGGGGGAATTTTTGGGAATTCAGAGGAATTTTTTTAGGGAAACTTTGGAAATATTTGGGAAAATTTGGTGAAATTTTGGGGGAATTTTTAGGAATTTTTTGGGGGGAGTTTTTAAAAATATTTGGGAAATTTTGGTGAATTTTTGGGAATTCTTGGCGGAATTTTTGGGAATTCTTGGCGGAATTTTCGGGAATTTTTGGGGGAATTTTTGGGAATTCTTGTGGGAATTTTTGGGAATTTAGAGGAACTTTTGGGGGGAATTTTGGGGCAATTTTTGGGAATTCTTGGGGCAATTTTTGGGATTTCTTGGAGGAATTTTTTGGAAAAATTTGGGAAATATTGGTGAATTTTTGGGGGAATTTTGGGGGGAATTTTTAGGAAATTTTGGCGAATTTTTGGGAGTTCTTGGGGGAATTTTTGGGAAAATTTGGGGAAATTTGGTGAATTTTTGGGAAATTTGGTGAATTTTTGGGAATTCTTGGGGGAATTTTTGGGAATTCAGAGGAATTTTTGGGGAGAATTTTTGGGAAATTTTGGTGAAATTTTGGGAATTCTTGGGGGAAATTTTGGGAATTCTTGGGGGAATTTTGGGGGGAATTTTTGGGAATTTAGAGGAATTTTGGTGGGAAATTTTTGGAAATATTTGGGAAAATTTGGTGAGTTTTTGGGAATTCTTGGGGGAATTTTTAGGAATTTTTTGGGGGTAGTTTTTAAAAATATTTGGGAAAATTTGGTGAATTTTTGGGAATTCTTGGGGGAACTTTTGGGAATTCATAGGATTTTTTTGGGGCGAATTTTTCCAAATATTTGATAAAACTCGGTGAATTTTTGTTGAATTTTTGGTGAATTTTTATGGAGAACTCCCGAACTTTCCCCCGGAATTTCGAGGGAACCTTTGGCGATTCCGGACAATTCCGCGGCGGGATTCCAGGGAACTTTGGGGCTATTTTTAGGGCGATTTCAACGGGGATTTTTTATCCCCCCCAGGCCTCCTCCGCTCTGCGGGGCCGTCCCGGCCGCCGGGGACTACGTGGCCAAGCCCGGGGACAAAGTGGCCGCCAGGGTGAAGGCGCTGGAGGGCGACGAGCAGTGGATCCTGGCCGAGGTGGTCAGCTACAGCCACGCCGCCAACAAGTGAGTCGCCGCCCAAAATCCCCTTTTTTCAGCCCAAAAATCCCATTGGTGGGGCAAAATTGGATTTTTCCGGGCAAAATTCGCTTTGTTCGACCTCGAAATTTGCTTTTTTGGCCTTGAAATTCACTTTCTCGGGGCAAAATTCACTTTATTTGATCTCAAAATTCATATTTTTGCCCTCAAAATTGACATTTTTGCCCTCGAAATTTGCCTTTTTGGGCTCAAAATTCACTTTTTCAGGGCAAAACTCGCTTTATTCGACCTCAGAATTCATATTTTTGCCCTCAAAATTTGCTTTTTCACCTCAAAATTTGCATTTTTGGCCTCAAACTTCACTTTTTTCCCTCAAAATGGAATTTTTCCAGCCAAAATTCACTTTATTCCACCTCAAAATTCAAGGTTTTGCTCTCAAAATTTGCATTTTTGGCCTCAAAATTTACTATTTCACCTCAACATTCGCATTTTTGCCCTCAAAATTTGGATTTTAGCCCTTAAAATTCACTTTCTTAGGCCAAAATTCACTTTTTTACCTCAAAATTTGCTTTTTTGCCCTCAAAATTTGCTTTTTTAGGCCAAAATTCACTTTATTTCACCTCAAAATTTGCTTTTTTGCCCTCGAAATTTGCATATTTGCCCTCAAAATTCGCTTTTTCAGGGCAAAATTCACTTTATTCCACCTCAAAATTTGCTTTTTTGCCCTCAAAATTTGCTTTTTTACCTCAGAATTTGCATTTTTTACCCTCAAAAGTTGCATTTTAGCCCTTAAAATTCACTTTTTTACCTCAAAATTTACTTTTTCCGGGCAAAATTCACATTATTTCACCTCAAAATTTGCATTTTTGCCCTCAAAATTCACCTTTTGCCCTCAAAATTTGCATTTTTACCTCAAATTTTGCTTTTTTCCCCTCAAAATTCACTTTTTTGGCCTCAAAATTCACTTTCTTGGGGCAAAATTCACTTTTTTCGACCTCAAAATCCGCGGTTTTGGCCTCACAATTCACATTTTTGCCCTCAAAATTCTCTTTTTTAGGCCAAAATTCACTCTTTTATCTCAATATTTGTATTTTTGCCCTCAAAATTCACTTTTTTGGCCTTGAAATTCACTTTCTGGGGGCAAAATTCACTTTATTTGATCTCAAAATTCATATTTTTGCCCTGAAAATTCACTTTTTTAGGCCAAAATTCACTTTTTTACCTCAAAATTCGCCTTTTTGCCCTCAAAATTCGCCTTTTTGCCCTCAAAATTTAATTATCAGGCCAAATTTCACCCTATTTTACCTCAAAATTCACATTTTTGCTCTCAAAATTTACATTCTTGCCCTCAAAATTCAATTTTCAGGCCAAATTTCACCCTATTTTACCTCAAAATTCACATTTTTGCTCTCAAAATTTGCATTCTTGCCCTCAAAATTCACTTTTTTAGGCCAAAATTCACTTTTTTACCTCAGAATTTGCTTTTTTGCCCTCAAAATTTGCAGTTTAGCCCTTTAAATTCACTTTCTTAGGCCAAAATTCACTTTATTACCGCAAAATTTGCATTTTTGCCCTGAAAATTTACTTTTTAGAGCAAAAATTCGCTTTATTCGACCTCAAAATTCACATTTTTGCCCTCAAAATTTGCACTTTTGCCCTCAAAATTCACTTTTTTGGCCTTGAAATTCACTTTCTGGGGGCAAAATTCACTTTATTTGACCTCAAAATTCATATTTTTGCTCTCAAAATTCACTTTTTTAGGCCAAAATTCACTTTTTTTACCTCAAAATTAGCATTTTTGTCCTCAAATTTTGCTATTTTTGCCTCAAAATTCACTTTTTCAGGCCAAAATTCACTTTGTTGGGTTTAAAATTGGATTTTTTGTGCTCAAAATTCACTTTTTTTGGGCCTAAATTCCATTTTTTTTGGCTGGAAAAATCCCAATTTGGCTGGAAAATTCCCAAATCTGGGTGGAAAATTCCCAATTTTGGTGGAAAATTCACAATTTTTGGGCTCAAAATTCCCAATTTTTGGAATCAAAATTCCCAATTTTTGGAATCAAAATTCCCAATTTTTGGCTGGAAAATTCCCAATTTTTGGGTGGAAAATTCCCAATTTTTGGAATCAAAATTCCCAATTTTTGGCTGGAAAATTCCCAATTTTTGGGTGGAAAATTCCCAATTTTTGGGCTCAAAATTCCCAATTTTGGCTGGAAAAATTCCCAATTTTTGGGCTCAAAATTCCCAATTTTTGGCTGGAAAATTCCCAATTTTTGGGCTCAAAATTCCCAATTTTGGGGTGGAAAATTCCCAATTTTTGGGCTCAAAATTCCCAATTTTTGGCTGGAAAATTCCCAATTTTTGGGCGGAAAATTCCCAATTTTGGGGTGGAAAATTCCCAATTTTGGCTGGAAAATTCCCAATTTTTGGCTGGAAAATTCCCAATTTTTGGCTGGAAAATTCCCAATTTTGGGGTGGAAAATTCCCAATTTTGACTGGGAAATTCCCAATTTTTGGGCTCAAAATTCCCAATTTTGGGGTGGAAAATTCCCAATTTTTGGGCTCAAAATTCCCAATTTTTGGCTGGAAAATTCCCAATTTTGGCTGGAAAATTCCCAATTTTTGGGCTCAAAATTCCCAATTTTGGGGTGGAAAATTCCCAATTTTTGGGCTCAAAATTCCCAATTTTTGGGGTCAAAATTCCCAATTTTGGGGTGGAAAATTCCCAATTTTTGGGCTCAAAATTCCCAATTTTGGCTGGAAAATTCCCAATTTTGGGGTGGAAAATTCCCAATTTTTGGGCTCAAAATTCCCAATTTTGGCTGGAAAATTCCCAATTTTTGGGCTCAAAATTCCCAATTTTTGGGCGGAAAATTCCCAATTTTGGCTGGAAAATTCCCAATTTTGGGGTGGAAAATTCCCAATTTTTGGCTGGAAAATTCCCAATTTTTGGGCTCAAAATTCCCAATTTTGGGGTGGAAAATTCCCAATTTTTGGGCTCAAAATTCCCAATTTTTGGCTGGAAAATTCCCAATTTTTGGGCTCAAAATTCCCAATTTTGGGGTGGAAAATTCCCAATTTTTGGGCTCAAAATTCCCAATTTTTGGCTGGAAAATTCCCAATTTTTGGGCTCAAAATTCCCAATTTTTGGGTGGAAAATTCCCAATTTTGGGGTGGAAAATTCCCAATTTTTGGGCTCAAAATTCCCAATTTTGGCTGGAAAATTCCCAATTTTTGGGCTCAAAATTCCCAATTTTTGGGTGGAAAATTCCCAATTTTGGGTGGAAAATTCCCAATTTTTGGGCTCCAAAATTCCCAATTTTGGTGGAAAATTCCCAATTTTTGGGCTCAAAATTCCCAATTTTTTGGGTGGAAAATTCCCAATTTTTGGGTGGAAAATTCCCAATTTTTGGCTGGAAAATTCCCAATTTTTGGGTGGAAAATTCCCAATTTTGGGCTCAAAATTCCCAATTTTGGCTGGAAAATTCCCAAATTTGGCTGGAAAATTTCCAATTTTGGTGGAAAATTCCCAATTTTTGGGCTCAAAATTCCCAATTTTTGGGTGGAAAATTCCCAATTTTGGCTGGAAAATTCCCAATTTTGGGTGGAAAATCGGGAATTTTGGGTGGAAAATCAGGAATTTTGGCTGGAAAATCGGGAATTTTGGCTGGAAAATCGGGAATTTTGGGTGGAAAATCGGGAATTTTGGCTGGAAAATCGGGAATTTTGGGTGGAAAATCGGGAATTTTGGGTGGAAAATCGGGAATTTTGGGTGGAAAATTGGGAATTTTGGCTGGAAAATTGGGAATTTTGGGTGGAAAATTGGGAATTTTGGGTGGAAAATCGGGAATTTTGGCTGGAAAATCGGGAATTTTGCCCTCTGAGTTTGGGTTTTGCCGCCTCCCCCCAGGTACGAGGTCGACGACATCGACGAGGAAGGCAAGGAGTGAGTGAGGACAAAAATCCCCAAAATTCGCCTTCAAAGGCCCCAAAATCCTCCCAAACCGCCCCCAAAAAATTCCCAGATTTTCCCCCAAAAAATCCCAATTTTTCTTCATAAAAATTCCCATTTTTCCCCATAAAAATCCCAATTTTCCCCCAAAAATATCCCATTTTTTCCCCTAAAAATCCTAATTTTCCCCCAATTTTTTCCCTCCTAAAAATCCCAATTTCCCCCCAATTTTTCCCATAAAATTCCCAATTTTTCCCCATAAATATCCCATTTTTTCCCTCAAAAATTCCCATTTTTTGCCCTAAAAAAAATCACATTTTCCCCCATAAAAACTCCCATTTTTCCCGCTAAAAAATCCCAATTGTTCCCCATAGAAATCCCAATTTTTCTCTAAAAAATTCCCAATTTGCCCCAATTTTCCCCAATTTTTCCCATAAAAATCCCAAATTTCCCCCAAATTTTTCCCCATAAAAATTCTAATTTTCTCTATAAAAATCCCAATTTTCCCCCAATTTTTCCCCATAAAATTCCCAATTTTTCCCCAATTTTTCCTCATAAAATTCCCATTTTTCCCCCTAAAAATCCCTAATTGTTCCCCATAAAAGTCCCAAATTTTCCCCATTTTTCCACATAAAAATCCCAATTTTCCCTAATTTTTCCCCTAAAAATCCCATTTTTTCTTATAAAAATTCCAATTTTTTTTCCCATAAAATTCCCAATTTTCCCCCTAAAAATCCCAAAATTTTCCCAATTTTTTTTCCTGATTTTTCCCCTAAAAATCCCAATTTTCCCCGTAAAAATCCCAATTTTCCCCCAATTTTTTTCCCAATTTTTCCCATAAAAATCCCAATTTTTCCCCAATTTTTTCCCATAAAAATCCCATTCTTCCCCCAATTATTTCCCATAAAATTCCCAATTTTTCCCTATAAAAATTCCCAATTTCCCCCCAATTTTCCCCTATAAAAATCCCAATTTTTCCCCATAGAAATCCCAATTTTCCCCCCAAAAATTCCCAATTTTTCCCCATAAAATTCCCAATTTTTCCCCACAAAAATCCCAATTTTTCCCCAATTTTTTCCGTATAAAAATCCCATTTCCCCCCCAATATTTCCCTTTAAAAATCCCAATTTTTTCCCATTTTTTCCCCTAAAAATCCCAATTTTTTCCCCAACTTTTCCCCAATTTTCCCCTTAAAATTCCCAATTTTCCCCCTAAAAATCCCAGTTTTCCCCTAAATTTTCCCCCTAAAAATCCCAATTTTTTCCCATAAAAATCCCAATTTTTCCCCAATATTTTCCCATAAAAATCCCAAATTTTCTCCAATTATTTCCCATAAAATTCCCAATTTTTCCCTATAAAAATCCCAATTTTCCCCCAAATTTTTCCCCATAAAATTCCCAATTTTTCCCCAATTTTTCCTCATAAAATTCCCATTTTTCCCCCTAAAAATCCCTAATTGTTCCCCATAAAAGTCCCAAATTTTCCCCATTTTTCCACATAAAAATCCCAATTTTCCCTAATTTTTCCCCTAAAAATTCCATTTTTTCTTATAAAAATTCCAATTTTTTTCCCATAAAATTCCCAATTTTCCCCCTAAAAATCCCAAAATTTTCCCAATTTCTTTTTCCTGATTTTTCCCCGAAAAATCCCAATTTTCCCCGTAAAAAATCCCAATTTTCCCCCAACTTTTCCCCAATTTTCCCCTATAAAATCCCAATTTTCCCCCAATTTTTCCCTATAAAAATTCCCAATTTCCCCCCAATTTTCCCCTATAAAAATCCCAATTTTTCCCCATAAAATTCCCAATTTTCCCCCCTAAAAATCCCAGTTTTCCTTATAGAATTACCAAATTTCCCCTAAAAAAATCCCATTTTCTCCCCTAAAAATCCCATTTTTTCCCCATAGAAATCCCAATTTTCCCCCAAAAAATTCCCAATTTTTCCCTATAAAAATTCCCAATTTCCCCCAATTTTCCCCTATAAAAATCCCAATTTTTCCCCAAAAAAATTCCCAATTTTTCCCCACAAAAATCCCAATTTTTCCCCAATTTTTTCCGTATAAAAATCCCAATTTTCCCCCAACTTTTCCCCAATTTTCCCCTATAAAATCCCAATTTTCCCCCAATTTTTCCCTATAAAAATTCCCAATTTCCCCCCAATTTTCCCCTATAAAAATCCCAATTTTTCCCCATAAAATTCCCAATTTTCCCCCCTAAAAATCCCAGTTTTCCTTATAGAATTACCAAATTTCCCCTAAAAAAATCCCATTTTCTCCCCTAAAAATCCCATTTTTTCCCCATAGAAATCCCAATTTTCCCCCAAAAATTCCCAATTTCCCCCCCCAAAATTCCCAATTTTTCCCCACAAAAATCCCAATTTTCCCCCAATTTTTTCCGTATAAAAATCCCATTTCGCCCCCAATATTTCCCTTTAAAAATCCCAATTTTTTCCCATTTTTTCCCCTAAAAATCCCAATTTTTTCCCCAACTTTTCCCCAATTTTCCCCTTAAAATTCCCAATTTTCCCCCTAAAAATCCCAGTTTTCCCCTAAATTTTCCCCCAATTTTTCCCCATAAAAATCCCAATTTTCCCCCAATATTTTCCCATAAAAATCCCAAATTCCCATTTTTCCCGCTAAAAAATCCCAATTGTTCCCCATAGAAATCCCAATTTTTCTCTAAAAAATTCCCAATTTGCCCCAATTTTCCCCAATTTTTCCCATAAAAATCCCAAATTTCCCCCCAATTTTCCCCATAAAAATCCCAATTTTCCCCCAAATTTTTCCCCATAAAATTCCCAATTTTTCCCCAATTTTTCCTCATAAAATTCCCATTTTTCCCCCTAAAAATCCCTAATTGTTCCCCATAAAAGTCCCAAATTTTCCCCATTTTTCCACATAAAAATCCCAATTTTCCCTAATTTTTCCCCTAAAAATCCCATTTTTTCTCATAAAAATTCCAATTTTTTTCCCATAAAATTCCCAATTTTCCCCCTAAAAATCCCAAAATTTTCCCAATTTTTTTTCCTGATTTTTCCCCGAAAAATCCCAATTTTCCCCGTAAAAAATCCCAATTTTCCCCCAATTTTTTCCCAATTTTTCCCATAAAAATCCCAATTTTTCCCCATAAAAATCCCATTTTTCCCCCAATTATTTCCCATAAAATTCCCAATTTTTCCCTATAAAAATCCCAAATTTCCCCCAATTTTTTCCCATAAAAATCCTATTTGTCCCCCAATTTTTCCCCATAAAGATCCCAATTTCCCCCCAATTTTCCCCTATAAAAATCCCAATTTTTCCCCATAAAATTCCCAATTTTTCCCCACAAAAATCCCAATTTTTCCCCAATTTTTCCCCGTATAAAAATCCCATTTCCCCCCCAATATTTCCCTTTAAAAATCCCAATTTTTTCCCATTTTTTCCCCTAAAAATCCCAATTTTTTCCCCAACTTTTCCCCAATTTTCCCCTTAAAATTCCCAATTTTCCCCCTAAAAATCCCAGTTTTCCCCTAAATTTTCCCCCTAAAAATCCCAATTTTTTCCCATAAAAATCCCAATTTTCCCCCAATATTTTCCCATAAAAATCCCAAATTTTCTCCACTTATTTCCCATAAAATTCCCAATTTTTCATTATAAAAATTCCCAATTTTCCCCCAAATTTTTCCCTATAAAAATCCCAATTTTCCCCATAAAATTCCCAATTTTCCCCCCTAAAAATCCCAGTTTTTCCCCATAAAATTCCCAATTTCCCCCCAATTTTTTCCCTATAAAATTCCCAATTTTCCGCCAATTTTCCCCCTAAAAAATCCCAATTTTCCCCCAACTTTTCCCCAATTTCCCCCCATAAAATCCCATTTTTTCCCCACAAAAATCCCAATTTCCCCCCAATTTTTCCCCCCAAAAATCCCATTTTTTTCCCAATTTTTCCCCACTTTTTTCCCTATAAAAATCCCATTTTTTCCCAATTTTCCCCCAATTTTTTCCCTATAAAAATCCCATTTTTTCCCAATTTTCCCCCTATAAAAATCCCATTTTTTTCCCAATTTTCCCTCAATTTTTTCCCTATAAAAATCCCATTTTTTCCCAATTTTCCCCCAATTTTTTCCCTATAAAAATCCCATTTTTTCCCAATTTTCCCCCTATAAAAATCCCATTTTTTTCCCAATTTTCCCCCACTTTTTTCCCTATAAAAATCCCATTTTTTCCCAATTTTTTCCCTATAAAAATCCCATTTTTTCCCAATTTTCCCCCACTTTTTTCCCTATAAAAATCCCATTTTTTCCCAATTTTTTCCCTATAAAAATCCCATTTTTTCCCAATTTTTTCCCTATAAAAATCCCATTTTTTCCCAATTTTCCCCACTTTTTTCCCTATAAAAATCCCATTTTTTTCCCAATTTTCCCCCTATAAAAATCCATTTTCCCCCCAATTTTCCCCCACTTTTTTCCCTATAAAAATCCCATTTTCCCCCCAATTTTCCCCCTATAAAAATCCCATTTTTTCCCAATTTTCCCCCTATAAAAATCCCATTTTTTCCCAATTTTCCCCCACTTTTTTCCCTATAAAAATCCCTTTTTTTTCCCAATTTTTCCCCAATTTTTTCCCTATAAAAATCCCATTTTTTTCCCATTTTTTCCCAATTTTCCCCCTATAAAAATCCCATTTTCCCCCCAATTTTCCCCCAATTTTTTCCCTATAAAAATCCATTTTCCCCCCAATTTTTCCCCACTTTTCCCCCTATAAAAATCCCATTTTTTCCCAATTTTTCCCCCAATTTTTTCCCTATAAAAATCCCATTTTTTTCCCAATTTTTCCCCAATTTTCCCCCTATAAAAATCCCATTTTTTCCCAATTTTCCCCCACTTTTTTCCCTATAAAAATCCCATTTTTCCCCAATTTTCCCCCTATAAAAATCCCTTTTTTTTCCCATTTTCCCCCTATAAAAATCCCATTTTTTCCCAATTTTCCCCCTATAAAAATCCCATTTTTTCCCAATTTTCCCCCATAAAAATCCCATTTTTTTCCCAATTTTCCCCCAATTTTTTCCCTATAAAAATCCCATTTTTTCCCAATTTCCCCCCAATTTTTTCCCTATAAAAATCCCATTTTTTTCCCAATTTTCCCCCAATTTTCCCCCTATAAAAATCCCATTTTTTCCCAATTTCCCCCCACTTTTTTCCCTATAAAAATCCCATTTTTTTCCCAATTTTCCCCCATAAAAATCCCAAATTTTCCCCAACTTTTCCCCATAAAAATCCCAATTTTCCCCCAATTTTTTCCTGACAAAATTCCCACATTTTCCATAAAATTCCTAATTTTTTCCCATAAAATTCCTCATTTTTCCCCCTAAAAATCCCATTTTCCCCCTAAAAAAATCCCAATTTTCCCCCCTAAAAATCCCAAATTTTTCCCAATTTTTTCCCCGATTTTCCCCTATAAAAATCCCAATTTTTCCGCAACTTTTCCCTAATTTTTCCCCATAAAAAATCCCAATTTTTCCCCCTAAAAATCCCATATTTTCCCCTAAAAATCCCAAATTTTCCCCAATTATTTCCCATAAAATTCCCAATTTCCCCCCAATTTTTTCCCTATAAAAATCCCAATTTTCCCCCAATTTTTCCCTATAAAAATCCCATTTTTCCCCAATTTTCCCCCTTCTAAAAATCCCATTTTTTCCCAATTTTTTCCCTATAAAAATCCCATTTTTCCCCAATTTTTCCCCACTTTTTTCCCTATAAAAATCCCATTTTTTTCCCAATTTTCCCCCTATAAAAATCCCATTTTTTCCCAATTTTTTCCCTATAAAAATCCCATTTTTTTCCCAATTTCCCCCCACGTTTTTCCCTATAAAAATCCCATTTTTTCCCAATTTTTCCCCAATTTTTTCCCTATAAAAATCCATTTTTCCCCCAATTTCCCCCCACTTTTTTCCCTATAAAAATCCCATTTTTTCCCAATTTCCCCCCAATTTTTTCCCTATAAAAATCCCATTTTTTCTCAATTTCCCCCCAATTTTTTCCCTATAAAAATCCCATTTTTTTCCCAATTTTTCCCCAATTTTTTCCCTATAAAAATCCATTTTCCCCCCAATTTTCCCCCACTTTTTTCCCTATAAAAATCCGATTTTTTTCCCAATTTTTCCCCTATAAAAATCCATTTTTCCCCCAATTTCCCCCCACTTTTTTCCCTATAAAAATCCCATTTTTTCCCAATTTTTTCCCTATAAAAATCCCATTTTTTCCCAATTTTCCCCCATTTTTTTCCCTATAAAAATCCCATTTTTCCCAATTTTTACCCTATAAAAATCCCATTTTTTCCCAATTTCCCCCCACGTTTTTCCCTATAAAAATCCCATTTTTCCCCAATTTTCCCCCCTATAAAAATCCCATTTTTTCCCCAATTTTCCCCCTATAAAAATCCCATTTTTTCCCCACTTTTCCCCCCTAAATCCCATTTTCCCCCCGTTCAGGCGCCACACTCTGAGCCGCCGCCGCATCATCCCCCTGCCCCAGTGGAAAACCAACCCCGAGACCGACCCCGAGGCGCTGTTCCACAAGGACCAGCTGGTGCTGGCCCTGTACCCGCAGACCACCTGCTTCTACCGCGCCCTCATCCACGCCCCGCCCCAGCGCGTGAGTGCCCGACCCAAAATCCCCGGAATTCGCCCCAAAAATCCCCCCGAAAATGAGGAATTTTGGGAAAAAAATCCAGAAATCCCTGCGGCCGCTAGGGGGCGCTGTGCGAGCTAGGAAGGGGTTGCTAAGGGGCGGAGCTTGTTGCTAGGGAGCTGTTAGGAAGTTGCTAAGGGGCGGGGATTGTTGCTAGGGAGCTGTTAGGGGGTTGCTAAGGGGTGTGGCTTGTTGCTAGGGTGCTATTGCCATATAAGGGGGTTGCTAAGGGGTGTGGCTTGTTGCTAAGAGAGGTATTACCATATAAGGGAAATGCTGAGGTAGTGCTTTTTAAGGGGTTGCTAAGGGGTGTGGCTTGTTGCTAAGGGAGGTATTACCATATAAGGGAAATGCTGAGGTAGTGCTTTATGAAGGGGTTGCTAAGGGGTGTGGCTTGTTGCTAAGGGAGGTATTACCATATAAGGGAAATGCTGAGGTAGTGCTTTATGAGGGGTTGCTAAGGGGTGTGGTCTGTTGCTAGGGTGCTGTTGCCATATAAGGGGGTTGCTAAGGGGTGTGGCTTGTTGTTAAGGGAGTTATTGCCATATAAGGGAAATGCGGAGGTATTGCTGTATGAGGGGTTGCTAAGGGGTGTGGCCTGTTGCTATGGTGCATCATTGTCATCTATGTTGTGTGACCCCGAAATCCCCGGAATTCGCCCCGAAAATCCCCCCGAAAATGAGGATTTTTGGGAAAAAAATCCAGAAATCCCTGCGGCCGCTAGGGGGCGCTGTGCGAGCTGGGAAGGAGTTGCTAAGGGGCGGAGCTTGTTGCTAGGGAGCTGTTAGGGGGTTGCTAAGGGGTGTGGCTTGTTGCTATAGGAGCTAATACCATATAAGGGGGTTGCTAAGGGGTGTGGCTTGTTGCTAGGGTGCTATTGCCATATAAGGGGGTTGCTAAGGGGTGTGGCTTGTTGCTAAGGGAACTAATACCATATAAGAGGGTTGCTAAGGGGTGTGGCTTGTTGCTAAGGGAGGTATTGCCCTATAAAGGAAATGCTGAGGTAGTGCTTTATGAGGGGTTGCTAAGGGGTGTGGCTTGTTGCTAAGGGAGGTATTACCATATAAGGGAAATGCTGAGGTAGTGCTTTATGAGGGGTTGCTAAGGGCAGGGCTTGTTGCTAGGGTGCTGTTGCCATATAAGGGGTTGCTAAGGGGTGTGACTTGTTGCTAAGGTGAGTCATTGACATCTATGTGGTGTGACCCCAAAATCGACCCAAAAATCCCCCCAAAAATGAGGAATTTTGGGAAAAAAACCCAGAAATCCCTGCGGCCGCTAGGGGGCGCTGTGCGAGCTAGGAAGGAGTTGCTAAGGGGCGGAGCTTGTTGCTAGGGAGCTGTTAGGAAGTTGCTAAGGGGCGGGGATTGTTGCTAGGGAGCTGTTGGGGGTTGCTAAGGGGTGTGGCTTGTTGCTAGGGGAACTCACCATATAAGGGGGTTGCTAAGGGGTGTGGCTTGTTAAGGGAGTTATTGCCATATAAGGGAAATGCTGAGGTAGTGCTTTTTAAGGGGTTGCTAAGGGGTGGGGCTTGTTGCTAGGGGAATTAATTCCATATAAGGGTGTTGCTAATGGGTGTGGCTTGTTGCTAAGGGAGGTATTACCATATAAGGGGGTTGCTAAGGGGTGGGGCTTGTTACTAAGGTCAGCCATTGCCATATAAGGTGGTTCTTAAGGGGCGGGGCTTGTTGCTTGGGGGCTGTTAAGAGGTTGCTAAGGGGTGGAGCCTGTTGCTAGGGCAGCTAATACCTTTTAAGGGGGTTGCTAAGGGGCGTGGCTTGTTGCTAAGCAAAGACATTGCCTTTTAAGCAGTTGCTAGGGGGTGTGGCTTGTTGCTATGCACCTGTTACCTTATAAGGGCATAATTTAAGGGCATGGCGTATTTTTAATTAAAATTTTCGCCAAATAATCGAATTTTTTCCCCAAATTTCGCAGCCGCAGGATGATTATTCGGTGCTTTTCGAGGACACCTCCTACGCCGACGGGTACTCCCCGCCCCTGAACGTGGCCCAGCGCTACGTGGTGGCCTGCAAAGAGACCAAAAAAAAGTGAAAATCGGGGGAAAACGACCCAAAATTTGGGTAAAACGACTCAAAATTGTGAAAGGGCGGCCCAGAATTAGCGGGGGAGGGGAAAATGGGAAAAAAATTGGGGTTTTGAGGGGTAAAAATGGAATTTAAATGGGAAAAAATGAAAAAAAATATTTTTTTTTAATGGGGAAAAATTGGGATTTTTCTGGTGAAAATTGGGGTTTCTGGGGGGAATAAATGGGAATTTTGAGGGGAAAACTTGGACTTTTTTGGGGGCACAAATAAGGGTTTTATGGGAAATAACGTGGTTTTCGTAAAAGAGAAATTGGGATATTTTAGAGGAAAAAATTGGGAGTTTTATGGGGAAAATGTTTTTTTTTTTTTAGGGAAAAAAAGGAGAATTTTGAGGGGAAAATTAGGAGTTTTGTGGTTAAAATTATTAAGAAGAGCCCCAAAATTTGGGGTAAAAATCCCCAATTTTTTGGGAGGGGTTGAAAGATTTCAAAAAATGACTTTGAGGAAAAAGAACGGGAAAAAAAGTGAAAAAAAAAAGGTAAAAAATTAGTAAAAAACGGAATTCGACGTCACAAAATGGCGGCCAAAAGGGGAGGGGCAAGAGGGAAATGACATCATAGGGGTGTGGCCCAACAAGCCATACTCATTTAATAACGATAAACAAATTAATTATATTGTAATAAATAAGTTTTATTAATAATAAATTAATTAAAAACGATAAAAACTCATTGTGGGCGTGGTTTCATGTGGGGGCGGAGCTTGGGATGATGTCATCAGGCTCTGCCCACTCTTCTTCAGGCTCCGCCTCTCCCAGGCAGCGGCGAATCAGATCTCCCCACAGGAGGTGGGTGTGGCACCTGGGGGTGGCGTCAGAGTGAGGACACACCCCCTTGCTCAAGCCCCGCCCACACCAGCTATTTCCTTATTAGGAAAACCCACCCATAGCAACAAGCCCCGCCCCTTAGCAACCTCTTGAAAACTTTCCTTATAAGGAAAATGCTTCCCTAGCAACAAGCCCCGCCCCTTAGCAACCTCTTGAAACCGTTCCATATATGGAAAATCCTCCCATAGCAACAAGCCCCGCCCCTTAGCAACCTCTTGAAACCTTTCCTTATAAGGAAAATGCTTCCCTAGCAACAAGCCCCGCCCCTAAGCAACAATAAAAACCTTTCCTTATAAGGAAAATCCTCCCATAGCAACAAACCCCGCCCCTTAGCAACGACTTAAAACCTTTCCTTATAAGGAAAATGCTTCCCTAGCAACAAGCCCCGCCCCTTAGAATCTACTTAAAATGTTTCTATATAAGAAAGATCCTTCCATAGCAACAAGCCCCGCCCCTTAGCAACAACTTAAAACCTTTCCTTATAAGGAAAATCCCCCCATAGCAACAAGCCCCGCCCCTTAGCAACAACTTAAAAGCTTTCCTTATAAGGAAAATCCTCTCCTAGCAACAAGCCCCGCCCCTTAGCAACCACTTAGACAACTTCCTTATAAGGTAAAGCATTCCTAGCAACAAGCCCCACCCCCTAGCAACAGGCTCCACCCCCTGGTAGCCATCTTGGTGCAGTTCCGTATAGAGAAAATAGGAGGCCAAACAAGCCCCGCCCCCTAGAAATAATACACCTTATATGGTTAAAAGTACCCTGGCAACAAGCCCCACCCCCTAGCAACCATTTGAATCCTTTCCTTATAAGGAAAAAAGGCCTTAAAACAAGCCCCGCCCCTCGGCAGCCATCTTGAAATGTTTCCTTATAAGGTAAAAACCTCTGAACAGCAAGCCCCGCCCCCAAAGACAAACCCCGCCCCCTTTTTCACCTGGGACAGGCGCCCCCTACTGGCAGCAGCTGCAGCGGCTCCAGGGCCAGGAAGAGCCGGGCCAGGCACGGGGGATGGGCGGCCATGTTGCACTGGGGGCGGGGACAGCGCAGGAGGGGCGTGGCCTGCGCCTAAAAGGGGCGTGGAAAGGTAAAAACCCTGAATATCCTTCCCCAAAGTGCATAAATTTGCATTTTAAACATTTTAGCTCCACCCCATCAAAGTTTCAAGCTTTAAGCCCCTCCCACTTTGACCCACACCCAGTTAAGCTCCACCCATTTCAAGCCCCTCCCACTTTGAAATGGCATTTATGCTCCGCCCACTTAAAGGTTAATCAAGCCACACCCATTTTAGCCCCACCTACCTCATTAATTCCCCTGAACTCCTCCCCTTCATAAACCACACCCATCTTAAGCCCCACCCACATCACCAAGCCAATCTAAGCTCCTCCCCCTTTTAAACTTCACCCCTTTTAGCCCCACCCGTTTAAGCCCCGCCCCTTTAAGCCACTCCTCTTACCTCGCCACACAGGCCACACCCACAATTCTCCACCTCCACCTCTTGGCTCCGCCTCTTTCTCCTTTTAAGGCGTGGCAGCCCCGCCCACTCCTCCTCTACCACGTGCGGGGGCGGAGCCAACTCCAGGGCGGGGCGCGGTGGGCGGAGCCAGCAGATTTTAAGCGGGAGGCGGGACCAGGGTGGGGCCCGGAGGAGGCGGGGCAGGAGGCGGAGGGCGAAGCTGATTGGCTGCTCCCGGGGGCGGCGGGTGGGCGGGGCCAAGAGGCTGCGGGAGGAGTTTGGGTGTTGCCACGCCCACTCGAACTAGAAGAAAGGGGCGGAGCTTAAGTGGGTGGGGATTTCCATGAAGGGGAGGGGTTTTGTTGGGGTTAATGAGATGGGCGGGGCTTAAGTGGGTGGAGCTACTTTGTGGGTGGGGTTAAAATAAGTGGGCGGAGTTAAAATAAAGGGTAAATGAGTGGGAGGAGCTTTTGGGGCGGGGCTTAAATAGTTTTAAAAGGTGGGAGTGGCTTAAATGGGGTGAGGCTTATGTGGGCGTGGCTTAGGGTGGGGCTTAAAGGGGTGGAGGTTAAGTGGGTGGAGCCTTAAATAATTGACTGGGCGGGGCTTAGTGGGTGTGGCTTAGAATTGTCAATCATTAGGTGGGTGGGGCTTAAAGATAGGCAAAAGTGGGTGTGGTTAAATTTAGTGGGAGGGGCTTAAAGGAATGGAGCTTCATTGGGCGGAGCTTAAATTTGTATTTTATCAGCGGGAGGGTCTTTAATTAAAAGAGGAGGAGTTTAAATATATGTTAATGAGGTGGGTGGAGCTTAAATGGGTGAGGTCTTATAGGTGGGAGGAGCTTAACAGGGATGACTTTTAATTGGGTTTAATAATGTGGGCGGAGCTTAGATGGGTGGGGTTTAAAAGTGGGAGGGGCTTAAAGGAAGAGTTGTATAATTAATATTAGCATTGTGGGCGGGGCTTATAGGGGTGGGGTTTGGAAGTGGGGGGGGCCTGGAGTAGGGGTTTGGTGTGTTTTAATGAGGTGGGCGGGGCTTAAGAGAGGGCGTGGCTCACCCTGAGGGCGGCGACGTCGGAGGGGAAGCCGTGGACGAAGAGTTCCATTTCCCTTTTATGGAAAAAAAACCAAATTAAATTCATTTTAAATTGGAAATAACTAATCAGGCTAATTCATTTACAACTCATTAGCATATTTTCCCACCCGAAACCCCCTTAGGGCCCCTCCCAGACCCTTTTTAACCTCTCCAAATCCTCCTTAAACCCCCTAAATCCCCCTGAAACCCCCCCAAATTCTCACCAAAACCCCTGAAACGCCCCAAATCCCCTTTGAAGTCCCCAAATCGCCCAAAAATTCCACTTAAATCCCGTTTAAACTGCCCCAAATCCCTCTTAAATCCCCCCAAAAAATCCTACTTATACCCCCAAAACCCCCTTAAATCCCATTAAAAACCCCCAAATCCCTCTTTTAATCCCTTTAAATCCCTCAAAATCCCCCTTAAATCCCCCTTTTGATCCATTTAAACTCCCACAAACCCCCCTTAAATCCCATTAAAAACCCCCAAATCCCCCTTTTAATCCCTTTAATCCCCCCAAAACCCCTCAGACCCCCCCAAGACCTCCCTCAAACCCATTAAAACTCCCTTTAAACCCCCCAAATCCACCTTAAATCTCATTAAACCCCCCCAAATCCCCCTTTTAATCCCTTTAAATCCCTTGAAACTCCCCCAAACCCCCCTTAAATCCCATAAAACCTCCCGAAATGCCCCTTTAAAGCACATAAAATCCCATTAAACCCCTAAAACCCCCCTTAAATCTCCCTTTTATTCCCTTGAAACTCCCCCAAATCCACCTCAAATCCCATTAACGCCCCCAAATCCCCATTTTATTCCCTTTAAACTCCCACAAACCCCCCTTAAATCCTCTTCAATCCCACTAAAACCCCTCAAATCCCCATTTGAATCAATTTAAACCCCCTTTAAACCCCTCAAAACCCCTCAGACCCCCCTAAGATCTCCGTTGAACCCATTAAAACCCCCTTTAAACCCCCATATTCCCCCCAAATGCCATGAAAACCCCAAAAACCCCCTTTTAATCCCTTTAAATGCCTTTAAACCCCTCAAAAACCCCCTTAAATCCCCCTTTTATTCCCTTTAAACTCCCACAAACCCCCCTTAAATCCCATTAAAAACCCCCAAATCCCCCTTTTAATCCCTTTAATCCCCCCAAAACCCCTCAGACCCCCCCAAGACCTCCCTCAAACCCATTAAAACTCCCTTTAAACCCCCCAAATCCACCTTAAATCTCATTAAACCCCCCCAAATCCCCCTTTTAATCCCTTTAAATCCCTCAAAATCCCCCTTAAATCCCCCTTTTGATCCATTTAAACTCCCACAAACCCCCCTTAAATCTCATTAACCCCCCCAAATCCCCCTTTTAATCCCTTTAAATCCCTTGAAACTCCCCCAAACCCCCCTTAAATCCCATAAAACCTCCCGAAATGCCCCTTTAAAGCACATAAAATCCCATTCAACCCCTAAAACCCCCCTTAAATCTCCCTTTTATTCCCTTGAAACTCCCCCAAACCCACCTCAAATCCCATTAACACCCCCAAATCCCCCTTTTATTCCCTTTAAACTCCCCCAAACCCCCCTTAAATCCTCTTCAATCCCACTAAAACCCCTCAAATCCCCATTTGAATCCATTTAAACCCCCTTTAAACCCCTCAAAACCCCTCAGACCCCCCTAAGATCTCCCTTGAACCCATTAAAACCCCCTTTAAACCCCCATATTCCCCCCAAATGCCATGAAAACCCCAAAAACCCCCTTTTAATCCCTTTAAATGCCTTTAAACCCCTCAAAAACCCCCTTAAATCCCCATTTTATTCCCTTTAAACTCCCCCAAACCCCCGTTAAATCATCTTCAATCCCATTAAACCCCCTTTAAACCCCCTTTAAATCCCTTTAAACGCCCCTTAAACCCCCCAAAACCCCTCAAACCCCCCATGATATCCCTTAAACCCAAAAAAACCCCCTTTAAACCCCCCAAATCCACCTCAAATCCCATTAAACGCCCCCAAATCCCCCTTTTAATCCACTTAAACCCCCAAAAACCCCTCAGACCCCCCCAAGACCTCCCTTAAACCCATTAAAACCCCCTTTAAACTCCCCATATTCTCCTAAAATCCCATTAAACCCCCCCAAATCCCCCTTTTAGTTGCTTTTGATCCCTTTAAACCCCTCAAAACCCCCCTTAAATCCCCTTTTATTCCCTTTAAACTCCCCCAAATCCACCTCAAATCCCATTAACCCCCCCAAATCCCCCTTTTAATCGCTTTTAATCCCTTTAAACTTCACCAAACCCCCCTTAAATCCCATTAAACCCCCTAAACCCCCCCTTTTAATCCCTTTAAACCCCCAAAACCTCTCAGACCCACCCAAGATCTCCCTTAAACCCATTAAACCCCCCCCTTAAGCCCCCCAAATCCACCTTAAATCCCATTAAACGCCCCCAAATCCCCCTTTTAATCCCTTTAAACCCCCCAAAACCCCCCTTAAACCCCCTTTTAATCCCTTTAAACCCCCCATATTCCCCTCAAATCCCATTAAACCCCCCCAAATCGCCCCCCATCCCCCCACCAGGGCCCTCTGCCGCTGGTCCTGCGGGCTCCCCCTCTCCTCCTGCCGCCGTTGTGCTGCCGGAGGCGCCGCCGCGGATCCACCGTGAACCCCACGTAGGTTCGGCCCCGGCCCCGGCCCCGGGGAGCGGCGGAGCGCAGCAGATACACCGCCCTCATGGCCGCCATCGCCGGCCCACAATGCCCAGGGGCAACTTCCGGTCTAAAGCCAGCACTTCCGCCTCGGTAAGAGGGAGGATTTGTGCCACGGTACCCACAATGCATTGCGCAAGGTGGAGGCGCTTCCGGGTTTTTGCCACGGTAAAGATGGCGGAAATATTTGCCTCGGTACCCACAATGCATTGCGCCAGAAAGAGGCGCTTCCGGGGTTTTTGCCGCGGTAAAGATGGCGGAGAATTTGCCTCGGTACCCACAATGCATTGCGCCAGAAAGAGGCGCTTCCGGGGTTTTTGCCTCGGTAAAGATGGCGGAGAATTTGCCTCGGTACCCACAGTGCTTTGCGGTCAGTGAGGAAAACTTCTGGTATTTTTTGCCTCGGTTAAAATGGCGGTGGTTTTGTCTCTGCATCCAGAATGAATTAAAGATGAGGAGTAGAAGGAGGAGGAGGAGGAGGAAGAAGAAGAAGAGAAGAAAGTTCTTGTTTAAAGCTCGGATTTCCGCTTTAGGAAGATGCAGAGAATTTGCCTCGGTACCCACAATGCATTGCGGCTTGTGAGGGGAATTTTCGGTATTTTTTGCCTCGGCAAAAATGGCGGCCGTTTTGCCTCTGTACCACAATGAATTAAAGAGAAGGAGGAGGAGCAGGTGAAGGCAGATGAGGAGGAGGAAGGGAAGGAAGAAGAAGAAGAGGAGAAAATTCTTGTTTAATGCTCGTATTTCCGCCTCGGTAACAATGGCGGCGGTTTGCCTCGGTACCCACAATGCACTGCAGGTAAAGGTTTGGTAAATTCCGCCTCGGTAATGGCGGACTTTATGCCTCGCTACCCACAATGCACCGCGATCCCCGCAGACGGGAGGGATTTGGGCCCGCTCCGGTCCTTACTGGTGTCGCTGCCGCCCTCCAGTGGGATCACTTCACCTTTACTCGTCCCATACTGGTTTGTACTGGTCCTTACTGGTGGCACTGGTGCCTTTAGTGACGTCACTATTCCCTTACTGGTCCAAACTGGTTCGTTCTGGTCCCTCACTGAGACCTCAGTTAATGGCAGCGCTTCACTTCCGCCTCGTTACCCACAATTCTTTGTTCCTGTTTCCGCCTCGGTACCCACAAGCCGCCGCGCGGAGCGGAAGTGACGCAGTCGGAAGCGGAAATGGAGCCTCCCACAGCGGAGGAGCTGCGGCAGCGGCTCCAGGAGCGGCTCCAGGCCGAGCACGTGGTAATTAATGAGCTAATTAATTAATTAACCACTAATTAACGCCGGCCGCGGGATCATTAGACTGAGGAGGGCGTTAATTGGCCGGGATGGCGGTTAATGAGCGGTTGGCGGGCGTTAATTAGGAGGCGGACGGGTTAATTAGCGTTCATTAGTGTAATTAGGGTATTAATGAGGTTTGGGAGGGGTTAATTAGTGCTGGGAGAAGTTAATTACGAGATGGAAAAGCTAATTAGGGGCCAAACTAAAAGCAGATGTGAGAGTTAGCACCTAATTAGCGTAATGAGTCATTTTAATTAAGGCTTTATTAACCCGAAAAGTCGCCTAATTAGTAACTAATTAGCCCCTAATTAGCGCCTATGCAGTGTTAATTAGTGGGTAATTGGTTGTAGCTGCTGATTAATGGCCGGTAATCTGTATCACAGTTCTGTCAATTAGCATTTTATTGATGGTAATTAGCATTTTAATTATGTTAATTAGCAGTTGGGGTGTTAATTAGATATCTAATTAATATCATTATTTATTACTAATTAGATTGCAGGCATTTTAGGAGCCGAATGGGGGGTAATTAGTGACAAAATGGTGCTAATTAGAGCCTAATAACCGCTAATCAGCCATTAATATCTGTTAATTAGTAATTAAAAGGCGTTAATTAGTGGCTGGGGTCTTAATTATATCTCTAATCATTAACATTGTTCATTATTAATTAGTCTGTAGATAAAACTGGCGTTTAAGGGCTGGTAATTAGTGTTAATTACTGCCAAAATGGTGGTAATGAGTGATTAATAACTGCTAATTAGCGCTAAATAGGTGTTAATTATTATTTATTAGAGCGTAATTAGTTAATTAGTATTTATTAGAGGGTAATTAGTTAATGAGGGCATTAATTATCTTGAATAATTTTAGCATTGATTATAATAAGATGTTAATGAGCGTTAATTATTGATAATTAGCAATCTAATTACTGTAATTATTGATTCTTAACTAATTATTAATTACTAATTAGTGATTAATTATTAATTAGCCATTATTAATTACTGATAACTACTATGTAACAGCCATTAATCGCTAGATAACAACACCTAATTATGAATTAATTAATTAATAATTATTAATTATGATTCGCGGCTGATTGCGGGGTTCCGGGGGGGGTTAATTAGTCAATTAAGCGTCGTTAATTAGCGCTAATTGCAGGAGGTGCAGGACTCCCCCCAGCTGTGCCAGGGCAGCTTCCGCGTCTGCGTCGTTTCCGGAATCTTCCGCGGCCTCAAGACCCTCCAGAGGCACCGGTGGGGGCGGGGCCAAAAGGGGGGCGGGGCCTGGAGGGGCGGGGCCTGGGATTATTTCCATTGAAAGGGGGCGGGGCTTGTGTGGGGTTGAAATGGGAAAGGGGCGGGGCCTAAATGGGGTTAAATGCACGAAGTGGGCGGGGCTTAAACGCAGTATGGTCAAAAGGGGGCGGGGCTTTTGTGGCACTTGAATGTAAAAGGGGCGGGGCCTAAACTTGGTCCGGATGGGGAAATGGGCGGGGCTTAAATGGGGTTTGAATATAAAAGGGGCGGGGCCTAAAAGGGAATTAATTCAATGAGTGGGCGGGGCTTAAATGGGATTACGACTGGAAAGAGGCGGAGCTTATGTGGCACTTGAATGGAAAAGGGGCGGGGCCTAAAGTTGGTTCAAATGTGGAAATGGGCGGGGCTTAAATAGGGTTTGGATGGGAAAGGGGCGGAGCCTGAATGGGATTTAATTCAATGAGTAGGCGGGGCTTAAATGGGATTATGACTGAAAAGGGGCGGGGCTTATGTGGCACTTTAATGAAAGGGGGCGGGGCCTAAATGAGGTTTGAATGAGGAAATGGGCGGGGCTTTAAATAGGGTTTGGATGGGTAAATGGGCGGGGCTTCAATGGGGTTTAATTTAAGAAGTGGGCGTGGCTTAAATGGGATTGGAATAGGGAAATGGGCGGGGCTTAAATTGGGTTCAGATTGGAAAGGGGCGGGGCCTGGATGGAATTGGAATGGGGAAATGGGCGGGGCTTAAATGGGGTTTAATCGGCAAAGGGGCGGGGCTTAAATGTGTCCTATTAAGAAAAAGGGGGCGGAGCTAGAGGCATGAATAAATTAGGTGGGGTTTATGCAAAAGGGGCGGGGTTTAAAGGGGTGGGGTTTTAATGAATGTATTAATTAAATAATGGGTTAATTAATGGGTTAATAAATGATGTGAGGGGGTGTTAAAGGGTGGGCTGAATAATTAATAGAATAATTAGTTAATTAATTACACGATGGGAGGTAATATTAGTTTATTAATTAACGGAATAATTAATTAATTACACAAGGCGAGTTATAATTGGTTGACTAAGTAATTGAATAATTAATTAATTTCAACAGGGGATGTAATATTGGTTGAATAATTAATGGAACAATTAATTAATTAAGGGGAGTTAATGAGGGGGCTTTCAGGAGTCGAATTGATGGATTAATGGCGCTAATTAGTGGCTAATTACCCCGCAGGCTCGTTAACGAGGCGCTGAAGGAGGAGCTGGGCCGCATCCACGCCCTGGAGCAGCGCACCCTCACCCCCGAGCAGTGGGAGGCGGAGCGCGCCTCATTAGCATAGATTTGCATACAGCGCTCCGCCCTCTCCGCTTCCGTTTCATGGATTTGCATAAATTAGCGAAGCCTGGCGCTGATTGGTTGAGGCCACGCCCCTTCGGGGTCTCCAGTCGGGGCAGAAGAGGGCGGGGCTGGCGCTCATTAGCATAAATGCAATAAACATTCCTCATTTGCATATGGCGGTGATGTCGTCCTTGGGCAAGGGCAGCTTTGTGGTGGCATTGATTTGCATAAATTTGCATACAGGCAACAGTCATCCCTGATTTGCATATGGTGGATAAGTCATACTCAGGTGAGGGCATCCTAAGGGTGATTTGCATACATTTGCATAGATGCAATAAACATTCTTCATTTGCATATGGTGGCGATGTCATCCTTGCATGAGAGCAGCCTTGGGGTGGGTGTTATTTGCATAAATTTGCATTAAGGCCACAAACACCCCTCATTTGCATACAGTGATGATGTCACACTCAGGTGAGGGCTGCTTTGAATGTGGTTGATTTGCATGAATTTGCATAAAGGCAACATACATCCCTCATTTGCATGTAGTGATGATGTCATCCTCATGTGAAGGCTGCTTTGAATGTGCTCGATTTGCATAAATTTGCATAAAGGCCGCAAACACCCCTCATTTGCATACGGTGGTGACGTCATCCTTGGGTAAGGGTGAGTTTAGTAGTTGCTTGTTTGAATAAATTTGCATAAAGTCAATACAGCAACCTCATTTGCGTAGAGTAGTGTCGTCATCCCTGGCTGAAAGCAGCTTTGAAGTAGGGTTGATTTGCATAAATTTGCATAAATTTCCGGTTACTGACGTGGGAGAAGCTCCCAGTTCAATCCCGGAAGTCTCCGTTCCCGCAACGCATTGTGGGTAGCGAGGCGGAAGCAACCCACCATTTCAGCAATGCATTGTGGGTACCGAGGCATTTCCGCCAATCCGGGCTGTTCCTGTCTTTTCGCCATGCATTGTGGGTAGCGAGGCGGAAGCAACCCTCCGTTTCCGCAATGCATTGTGGGTACCGAGGCAACCGCAAATACAAACACCTGAGACAGGTGAGCGGCCACGCCCAAACCTGTCCAAACCAGTCCAAACCAGTCCGGACCGGTCCGAGACGGCAGCCATGGCGGCGCTGGCGCTCGCGGTGGCGCTCGGGGCGGTTTTGGTGGCCCTCGGGGGGGTTTTGGTGGCCGCGCTGGCCCGCAGGGGCTCGGAAGGGCCGAGGCTGACGGTGCCGGGAAGGGCGGTGGCGCACAGGGGAGGTGAGAGGGGGCGGGGCTAACGGAGAGGGGGCGGGGCGAAAATATAGGGGGGCGGGGCTAATAAGGGGAAGGGGCTGGGGGTGGGGAGGGGCTAAAGGGAGGGGGAGGGGCTTGGGAAATGGGGGAGGGGCTGGGGTACACAAGGGTTTGGGTGAGAAGGGGCGGAGCTGAAAGGGAGGGGGCGGGGCGAAAATAAAGGGGGCGGGGCTCAAAGGGGTGGGGATTTGGTGGGGGAGGGGCTTGGGGTGGGGAGGGCCTTCAGGGAGGGGGAGGGGCTTGAGAAAGGGGGAGGGGCTTGGGGTACGGGGGGGTTGGGTGTGAAGGGACAGAGCTAAATGGGAGGGGGCGGGGCTTGGGAAATGTGGGAGGGGCTTGGCAGTTGGGGAGGGGAAATTGGGGAGGGGTAGGAGAGAGGGCGGGGCTAAGGGATTAGGGGTTGGGGAGGGGAGGAGCTAAAAGGGGGCGGGGCCGGGGAGGGGGAGGGACTTGGGAAAAGGGAGATGGGCGGGGTCTGCGGTGGGGGAGGGAGAAATGGGTGGGGCTAAAGGGGGAGGAGTTTGAGGTGGGGAGGGGCGGGGAAAAGGCTGAAGGGGCAAAAGGGGGCGGGGCTAAAAGGGAGGAAATTTGGGGTGGGGGCGGGGCTTAGTAGCAGGAAAATGGGCGGAGCTTTCAAGGCTGGAGGAGGGGCCTAGGGGCATTGTGGGCGGGGAAAGGGCAGGAAGATCCAATTTGGCCCCTAATTAGCGCTAATTAACCCTTAATTAGCCCTCATTAGCCCTAATTAACTCCTGCAGGCGCAGGGGAGCGGATCGAGAACACCATGGAGGCCTTCGAGAAGTGAGGCCACGCCCCCTTCCCTTTCACCACGCCCCCTTAGAGGCACCTCCCACCTCCTTAAAGGGCTCGCCAACTCAGAATTTGGCTCCTCCCCCTTTGTCTGATTGGCTGAAAATGCGTGTGTACAGCGAAGCCCCGCCCCCTTTCCCCTGGCCACACCCCCAGTCCAGCTCTAATCGGCTCTGTATGGTAACCCCGCCCCTTATTCATTGGCCACGCCCCCTCTTCCACTCTAATCGGCTCGATATGGAAACCCCGCCCCTTAATTCCCTGGCCACGCCCCCATTCCACCTAGAACTGGCTCTGTGTGGTAACCCCGCCCCTTATTCTCTTGGCCACGCCCCCTATTTAGACTTTAATCGACTCCATATGGTAACCCCGCCCCTTAATCCCCATGGCCACGCCCCCTATTCCACCTCTGATTGACTCTGTATGGTAACCCCGCCCCTTATTCACCTGGCCACGCCCCCATTCCACCTCTAATCGGCTCTGTATGGTAACCCCGCCCCTTATTCCCCTGGCCACGCCCCCTATTCCACCTCTAATTGGATATGTTTGGTAACCCCGCCCCTTATTCTCTTGACCACGCCCCCAATTCCACCTGTAATCGGCTCTGTATTGTAACCCCTCCCCTTTTCACGCGGCCCCGCCCCCTTTTCCGCCTAGAAGTGGCTCTGTATGGTAACCCCGCCCCTTATTCTCCAGGCCACGCCCCCTATTCCACCTCTAATTTTCTCTGTATGGTAACTTCGTCCTTCATTCCCCTGGCCACGCCCCCTATTCCGCCTCTAATTGGATATAATTGGTAACCCCGCCCCTTACTTCCCTGGCCACGCCCCCTTTTCCACCTATAACCGGCTCTGTACGGTAACCCCGCCCCTTTCGGCGTGGCCCCGCCCCCAGCGCGGTCTCGGAGGGCTGCGATTGGCTGGAGCTGGACGTGCGGCGCACCCGCGACGGCGTCGTCGTCGTCTGTCACGACCGGGAGCTGTCGCGACAGAGCGGCCGCCATCTTGACGTCACCCAGACCGATTACCAGGTTAATTAGCCGCTAATTAATCATGCAAATCGAGGGGAATTATGGGGGTTGGGGTAATTAGGGGTTGATTAATGGGGTTGATGAGGGGGTAATTAGCATGGGTAATTAGCGCTGATTGGGTGTGCTTAATGAATACGCGTGGTAATTAGTGGTAATTAATGGTAATTAATGGTAATTAATGGTAATGAGGGGTGATTAACGGTAATTAATTGGGTTAATTAATGAGATAAATGAGTGGTAATTGACCTGGTGGGAATTAATTGCGGTAAGGGGTAAATAATGGTAATTAGTGTAAATTGATGGAAATTAATGGTAATTAATGGTGATAAGATGTAATTAATGGTAATGAGGGGAAATTTATTCTAATTAATTGGATTAGTAAATGAGTTAAATGAGTGGTAATTAAGTCGGTGGTAATTACTAATGGTAATTAGTGTTAATTAATGGTAATTAATGGTAATTAATGGTAATTAACGGTGAGAAGACGTAATTAATGTTAATGAGGGGTGATTAATGGTAATTAATTGGATTCGTTAATTAATTAAATGAGTGCGAATTAAATTGGTGGTAATTATTTGTAGTAAGGGGTAAATAATGATAATTAGCTTTAATAAATGGTAATTAAAGGCAATTAGTGGTAATTAAGGGTAATTAATAATCTTTGGTGGAGATTAATGGGCATTCATTAAAATGAAAGGTAATTAGTGCTAATTAATGGTAATTCGGGGTGATTAATTTCTAATTCCCACTATTTTCCACTAATTAATTAGCTGTAATTAGCTTCTAATAAGGGTAATTAGCGCAAACTAACACTTGTTAGTGGTAATTAGTGGGAAGGAGCGGTAATTAGCGCTAATTAGTGGAAATATAGTGTAATAATTAGTAATTGATTTTAATTAATGGGAATTCGATGTAATTAGGGTAATTAGTGGTAATTGATAGACCGAGATTAATTAATAATTTTAATGTACTAACAAATTACCTCGTAATTAACCCTAATTAACCACTAATTAACCCTAATAACCACTAATTAAGCTTAATTAACCACTAATTAACCCTAATTAACCACTAATCATCCTAATGAACAACTAATTAAGCCTAATTAACCACTAATTAACACTAATTAAGCCTAATTAACCCCTAATTATACCTAATTAATCACTATTTTACCCTAATTAACAACTAATTAAGCCTAATTAACGGTTAATTGCCCCCCCCTCCCCCAGGACCTGCCCTCGTACCGGAGCCCCCTGGAGGTGACGTTTTCACCAGGTGACAAAAAAGGGGAATTTTGGGGGGAAAAAACGGGATTTTGGGAAATTTTGGGGTTAAAAAATTGAATTTGGGGGAAATTCGGGTTTAAAAATGGGAATTTTGGGGTAAAACCCGGGATTTTGGGAAATTTTGGGGTAAAAAACTGGAATTTTGGGAAATTTTGTGATAAAAAAACTGGAATTTTGGGAATTTTTGGGGTTAAAAAATGAGAATTTTGAACTAAAAGACCGGTATTTTGGGAAATTTTGAGTTAAAAAATGGAATTTTGGGAAATTTTGTGGGAAAAAGGGGAATTCTGGGGTAAAAAACTGGAATTTTGGGAAATTCTGGGGGAGGGAAATAAGAATTTTGGGAAATTTTGGGGTAAAAAAACCGGGATTTAGGGAAATTTTAAGTTAAAAATGGAATTTTGGGTTCAAAAACTGGAATTTTGGGACATTTTGGGGTAAAAAAAGGAAAATTTGGGTTTAAAAAGGGATATTTTGGGTCAAAAAATGGGAATTTTTGGGAAAATTTGGCGCCAGAAAAAGGAATTTTGGGTGGAAAAATGAGAATTTTGGGAAATTTTGGGAATTCTGGGCCAAGCCGCCCCTCCCCCACCCTTCAGCCCCTCCCCCATCCCCCCAAAATTCCCCAAAATTCCCCAAAATTCCCCAAAATTCCCATTTTTAACCCCAAAAATCCCGGGATTTTTTGAACGAGGGGCGTGGCCTAAGGTGCTTTAGCCCCGCCCCCAAGCCCCGCCCACATCCAAGCCCCGCCCCCTCCAGGCTCGTTCTCCTCCGGCTGCGATCGCCGCATCCCCCGATTGGTCGAGGTCTTCGAGCGCTTCCCGCGGCAGCCAATGAGCATCGAGGTCAAGGACGACGACGATGACCTCATCAATGAGGTCACTGAGGGGGCGGGGCTTGGCTCGGGGGCAGTTTTGGGGCAATTTCGGGGAAATTTTGCCATTTTCGGGAAATTTTTGGCAATTTTGGGCAATTTTGGGCCGCTTCGAATCATTTTGCTCATTTTTAATCATTTTGGGCTATTTTGAAATAATTTTGGCAAATTTTGTGTCGAATTTGGGGCATTTTGGGTCCATTTTGAGGTGATTTTTTTTGCCCATTTTAATGACTTTTTTTTGGCTTTTTTGGGCTCATTTTGGGTCCATTTCAGGGACATTTTGGGATCTTTTTTTGGGTGATTTTTGAGCCATTTTGGGGCCCTTTTAGAGCCTTTTTTTAGACCTTTTTTTTTTGTGAAATCTTGATTTTTTTTGGACAATTTTTGGGTCATTTTTGCGTCATTTTCGCTCATTTTTTTTCTAATTTTTTGTCTTTTTTCGAACAAATTTTTACCCCATTTTGAGCCATTTCTGGGTCATTTTTTGTCATCTTTTCGGGTCATTTTAGGGCCATTTCAGGGACCAATTTTGTGTATTTTTAAATAATTTTTGGGTCATTTTGTGACAACTTTAGAACTCATTTGGCTCTTGTTTTTTGGTAATTTTTTTGGTCATTTTGGGCCATTTTGGAGTCATTTTTTAGGCAATTTTAGGATCATTTATGGTCACTTTTGAGGCCATTTTGGGGCCATTTTTGCGTCATTTTATGGTCA